>NW_015163109.1:214393-254063 GCF_001447785.1 Gekko japonicus | reverse complement strand
AATAGCCACTGATGGACCTCTGCTCCATATGCTTATCTAGGCCCCGGTCACACGGGCAGGAAACTGCAGAGGAGAAGCGTGGCTGTTTGCCCTGGGGCAAACTACTGCGCAGTTACGCGATCAGACCTCCTGTGGAGGTACTGTGGAGGTACCGTGGAGGTTCCATGGCAAAGGAGAGGTGCCGATCACAGGACAAGCTTGCATGCAACGAAGAAGTGCGCTCTGCGGCAAACTGTTTTTTATTTTTGTGTACATGACAAATGCGCATGCTCCGTTGGGTGCGCATGCGCATCCACAGAGACGTGGACAAAAAAACCCACCTTATTTGCAAGGGGACATGGGCGGGCACCGGATGCCACCGGAAACGCGATCAGACGCCCGCCCTTGCTCCGCAGTTTCCGGAAACTAGTACCTCCAAGGTACTAGTTGTTTGCCACGCAGTTTCGGCTGGAAGCCTCGGTTGAGCCACGGGAGTGCTACGCTTCACAGATGTGCTGGTGAGATCGGGCCCGGAAATTCCGGCTGTTTTCCGTCTCACTTGTGTGGCTTCTGTTACGTGTGACCGCAGCCTAAGTATGTTTTACACTGGTTTACATTTTCTTTTCCTATTTTTGGCAGTGAATTCCATGTGTTAATCACTCTCTGGGTGAAGAAGGACTTCCTTTTATCTGTTCTAACCTGACTGCTCAGCAATTTCATTGAGTGCCGAACTTCTGGTCAGCATGGCACGGTGACGGGCAGCGTTCGGCTTGCTCGGCGTTCAGGAATCTGCAACAACTCTAATCACTTTCACATACTCCCAAACACAGTCCTCCCACACAATATTCTCAGCTGAATCCCCTAAGCTGAAATCAAGTAAAAAAACCCTCACTCCTCTAGCAACTCTGTCTCCTGCTCAGAGCTCAGCTGGGTCTGCTCTGCCTCTGGCAAGGTGCTTCCTTAAATAGAGGCCTCCCCCAGCAGAGGGCGGGGCAGCAGCTATTCAAATTCACCCAGGCACTCAGTCACAGGCAAACAATGCCCCTTCCTCTTCCTCTCAATTACAGCCAATCATAGTCCCTTCCTCTCCCTCTCTCAAGCAGCCAGGACTCTGCAACAACTCTAATCATTTTCACACACTCCCAAACACAGTCCTCTCACACAATATCCTCAGCTGAATCCCCTCAGCTGAAAGCAAGTAAAAAACACTCACCCCTCTAGCAGCTCTGTCTCCTGCTCACAGCTCAGCTGGGTCCCCTGGAGAAAATGGTGGACTCTGTGTCCTTATACCCTGCTGAGGTTGCCATGGCAAATTGATGCTGAGTGCCCATGGCCTTGGCACTCTCCCAGAACCTCTTTCTAGCGCCTATTGTATTTATTTCCACAAAATGGGCCTTATTCCTAGTTTAAATAAATCAAATGGGTAAAGGAAGTAATTAGTACCTCTTTGAGAGAGGGCATGATTCCTCCAATGAGATTTTTGAGCTTGGATCATCTAGAGAATTCCCAGCCAAGTTGAAGTCAATCCTGCTTACGAAAAGGTCTGGAGCAGGTGTTTGTGTCTCACTAGAGATTCTGTGCTTATACTAGAGTTCTGGATCCTTTCGACAGTCTGGTCTTTGACCTGATCCTGGAAATGAACCAGCCTTAGGTGGCCTGGAATATTACTGACTTCAAGAGTTAGTCACAGTAAATGAATTTCTTTTGGCTCTGCTGGACCCTTGAGCGGCTTTCAGTACTAGAGATGTGCATTTGGATGTATGAGAGTTCCCCCCTCCCCCCCCCGAAATACCTTATATCCGATATAGCTTGATCAGCTATATCGGATATAAGGTATTTCGGGTTCCCAGGATTACCTGGGAATGCCAGATAGCTGCAGTTAAAGGGCATTTAAAGGGCTCTCAGTCCCTTCAAATGCCTTTAGAGTTACCTCTCAGCTTGCAGAAATCATTTAAAGGGACCCTGAGCCCTTTAAATGTCTTTCCAGCCTCTATTAGAAATACCTTCTTTGGGAGCCCATGGAATTGGACCCCCTGGTGCAATCTTTTTGAAACTTGGGGGTTTCTTTTGTGAAGAAACACCAGCAGTTATGCTGAACGTTTGGTGCCTCTACCTCCAAAAACACCCCTAGATTGATTCCCCATTATACCCTATGGGGACCATTGACTATAATGAAGCAAAAAAAATAAAAATTGGGATTTCCAAAAAATTCTGAATCTGAATACCATACTGGTATTGAAATTCAGAGCTATCAAGAAATACCTTATTTTTGGCTCCAATACCCCCCCCCCCCAAATCCCAATTTGTGGTGGTGCTTTTTTGCACACCCCATTCAGTATTGTCGGCCATGATATTCGTTTAGAGAACCTGGCAGAGATAGGACTGGGTAACATGATTTTATCCTTATAGTCCTTGAAGGGGGGATTCCAGAAGCTGTTGAAACAGCAGCTCAATCCCAAGATTGTATTTTGCCTCTGAAGCCCCTGGGGCTAGGGGAGGGGCCAGACAAGGCAACATACCAGAAGCTTGGCCATGAATGGCTTGTTTCCTTTACATGGCCAATTCCGGAGGTCATAATCACCCCCTGGTCCAGCCATCTCACTACTGCTTTCCCTGCCTAGGTCCATCTCTCAGGTCCTTATGCTCCTTCCCTGGCCACTGCACCCTTCCTGCAGGATTAACCTAGGGGAAGCCTGTCTGATTTGGTCAGGCATGCAAAGTTCCTTCTGGCAGCCCTTGGCAGGGCAGGACTGCTGACTTCTGAGGCTTCAGGAGGCATGATACCTTCCTTTCTGCAAAAGCCTCAAGACTGCCTGCCCACAGCCTTCGATCAGCTGCCCTCTTCTTGCTGTACACAGGGACTTTTTATCCAGTGGCCACTCCTAGTTCCTATTTCCCTGCTTCTACTCTTGAATAAGCCTTTTCTTTCAAGGTACCTGAGTGGAGTCCCGTTTTCCTACTCCTACTCCAGAGCAAGTCTTTCTGTCAAGGAGTCCTGTGCCCCACAGGGAGCTAGTACTGGTGGTTGTTCCTTCTGGTTGTTTTTACCTTACTGTTGCTGCCCTCCCTATCTGGTTCTCCCCCCAGCTCTTCCACAGATCTTCTGCTGCCCTTAGGGCTGTGCCCCTATTCCACCTCTTCTCCCGCAGTGGTAGGAAGCCCTGAGCTGTGACAGGCTCTCTTGCTATCATCTAATGGAGGTTATCTGGAGATCTGTGTTCCAGTGTTGCCAATGAGCAGATGACATGCAGCTCCATCGCATTCTTCCATCTAATCCTGGTAAGGCAGTTGAGAATCTGAATAGTGTTTATACTCACTGAGGAACTAGTTGAGGATACAAGCTGAGCACTCAAGTATATGAGATGCTGGGAGTTCTGTGAACAGAGCTTCCTCCCACCCCCCCCTTGAAAAACCAGGTACCCAGGTGGCTGACCTATATAGTCTGGTGTGAGGGGAGGAGATAGGTTATGCTTTCCCCCATTCCATTTCCCCAAACTTGAAATGGCCCCATGAAACTGCAGTTTGTCTTGTTGTATCAGATGTACAGGTACTGGTTTGCTTATTTGTATGCTTGCCACAGCAGGACAAATAGCATTCCCCCATTCCATTTCCCCAAACTTGAAATGGCCCCATGAAACTGCAGTTTGCCTTGTTGTATCAGACTTACAGGTACTGGTTTGTTTATTTGTATGCTTGCCACAGCAGGACAAATAGCAGCTTCCTGGGGCTACTTCAAGTATGGCAACAATATGAGAGAAATCTTAATCCTCCTTCCTTCATGTGGTAGACTGGGGCCTTGCATGCCTTATTTTTCATGAGAAAAAAATGCTGGGAGCTCTGTTCATGTAACCTATGATGTTTGGTATGTTTTAACCCAGAGAAGTAAATAAAACCATATGCAAATCCTATCGAATGGACAGTGGTGTGCCAAGGGCAGGGTGGTGTGAGCAGTCCACCACAGGTGCCAGCGGGCACCCAGGTGAGCAGCTTGAATGTCCTGCTGACCCACCTGGGGCTGGAGCCGTGGTGCACCAGGGTGCAAGGGGGCTGCTGGAACCTGTACCTGCTGGGCAAGGACCACACACACTTCCAGATGGTGCTGCATGCGTGTACCAGCCAGGTGTGGCTGCATACTCAGCGGCCCCTGGACTGTGAGGTGTGACCCTCTACACCAGGGGTGTCAAACATGCGGCCCAGGGGCTGGATCAGGCCCCCGGAGGGCTTCTATCAGGCCCTCAGTGGAACTGGCTATCTTCTGCTGCTTCTTCCAGTTCTGCCGCTGCTGCGTCATTGTAGGTTTGCAGCTTACAGATACACACCTGAATAGCATACTCAAGATTGCAACAGCACAGACATTTTGATGCAATAATTCAGAGCAAGAGGTGTCAGTTATTAGACACTGTTAAATAAACAAAATATTGCAAGAGTGCTAATGTTTTAAGCATGTTTTTATTTTAAGTTAAAAAAACCCTTTGTTTTTGTGTCCTTTATAAAGTTTATATCTCTGCTACCTGGCATTACATTTTATGACACACATGGCCTGGCCCAACAAGGTCTAATTTATGTCAGATCCAGCCCTCATAACAAATGAGTTCGACACCCCTGCTCTACACCTTGCACCTGGCCCTCTGCCTCAAGTGCTGCTTGCCCTCCACCAGCACCTGGCCTGAGCATGCCATCCAAGCTGGCCTCCCTGGCCCATGTGGAAGAGATGCTGGCGCTGTGGGCCCAGGTCTGGGAGGCGTGGGCCCAGAACATCAGGGCTAATGCTGAGCTGTAGTACTTCTTCCACCCAGTGCCCACTTCTTCATGGTGCTGCGAAGGGAGTGCATGGTGCTGGTATGCGCCTTGCTCAGCCGCCGGGCCCCCATCCTCCTATACCTCTTCACTTGCTCCAGGTGTCAGATATGCTAGGTATGCCACTGTGGATGAGAAGATACCTGATTTCACTATATGGGTGTCTCCTGTTTGAGTGGGATTGCATTCTGCTATAAGATTCAGGATCACCATTTGGTTGTATTCTTGGACTCAGCACTATTCCTAGATACAGCTAAGAATGTTTTTTGCCAATCAGAACTGGTTCATCAACCGCACCCTTTTCTGAGGATAAGGATTTAGCCACAAGCTACTTTAATATATTCTAAATGGGACTGTCTTTGACAAAAAATTGGGAATTGCTTTTTTAGTCAATATGTATCTACGAGAATTTTGACCAGAATGGGCTGTATGGACCATACTACAATATCTTTGCTGGCTTCCAGTTACTTCTGGGCTCTATTCAAAGCACTAAATAGTATGATACATCAAGGACTACTTTTTGCTATATGAACCTACGTGAAGGTTTACATAATCTTCAGAGCCTCTTTTATGTGTGCCCTTACCATCTGAAGTGTGTTGACTGGTTATGATAAGTGCTTTTCTTCAGTGATACCAAAATTATGGACATTTCCTTCTTAGGGAATTCTAGTTGGTTCCTTTATTAATGGTTTTCAAATGACAAATGAACACAGTCTTTTATGAGAATACATTGGGGCACAATACAGCTTGAATCTTTGTGAGGAAGGTGGACTATTCTTATTTTACTTATGTTCAAAGCTATGGTGGTCTACTGAATTGTTGAGGAATTTCACATTACCCTTTTTAACCCATTTTGAAGCCGTTTTTGATCTGTTGTAGAGTAAACCGGTATAGGGCTGCCATTTCACACATGGCTTTCCCCTTCTGGTAAAGAGCTGGATCTGAAGCGGTTTGCCATTTCAGACTGCACCGCTTTTCCCCCGCGGTTTTTTGCCTGCCCGGGCGATCTCTGGCTTTTTTTTAAAAAAA
Source organism: Gekko japonicus (assembly GCF_001447785.1). Lineage (NCBI taxonomy): Eukaryota > Metazoa > Chordata > Lepidosauria > Squamata > Gekkonidae > Gekko > Gekko japonicus. The sequence goes on along the minus strand of NW_015163109.1, from coordinate 248,258 downwards.
CGTTCGCTTTAGAGCGCTATAGTGCTATAACACAACACTCCAGGCATTCCAATGGGGTTGATATAGTGCTGTTGCGTTATTGCGTTATACCGTTATAGCGCTATAAACCAAACTTTTTTTTAAAAAGCTGGAGATCGCCTGCGCGGGCGAAAAACAGCAAGGAAAAGCGCATCGGAACCTTGAGAGGAAACTGAAGACTACTTGGAAGCGGTTGACAGGTAAAACGCTTCAGCCCCGTTTCCTAAACGGGACAGTAGCGTTTGTGTGTGAAATTACAAATATATTCCAGTAGGGAACCGGTTCTAAAATGGTTCTGTCTGAAATGACAGACCAGAAACTGTTTGGGAACCGTTCCTCTTCCGGATTATATCGTCTGTCTGAAATTCCTCATTGTTTCTTGTTTGTTTCTGTTCCTGTATAGATTATTAAGATTATGTTCTGCCGCTCTTTGAATTTGAGTTGTTTGATATTTGCTTTTAGCTTTAGTTTGATTTTATTATTTTTGTGCTTTTGTGATTTTTTAAAATGTAAATTGCCCAGAGTCCTCAGAGAAGTGTAGGATGGCCCTATTCTAATAAATATGTAGAAGCTTGTGATAAATGGCATAATTTGAGTGCAATATTTAACTGCAGTACCTACATTGTCAGACTGGAACACGGTTCCACAGCTTTGTGGGAAATGTCTTTCTCAGCATCACATATTTAATATAACTTCACAGTATTATGCAACTTGCCTGTAGGTCTTAGCTGCACCACACATAGTATTGTTCTTTCCCAATTCATGGTGAATTTCATACCCGCTTAACAAATTCTCAGCACTCTGTAGTAAACAATGTATTTGTACTCATGATATTTATAACCAGTCTTCTGCCCATGATGGTAACACATTTTCAGCCAACACTGCCTAAGGTGTTAGTGCAGCCGAGATGAAGAAAACAAGTTTACATTACAATGTAAAAGTATTTAATTTCAGCTTTATATCCTTTTGATAACAAGAATACTGTCTGTTCTGGAAAGTGCTCTGAAGGCAAGATATATGAGGATAGACTGGCTTGGTGAGAAGAATGTTACCTTGTGTGTAGGAGGGCGATAATGGTGATTGAAAGACATTCTCATTTCCTGGCATTAACAGTTAAAGGATCTTGGGTAGCAAGTGCTAAGTAAGACTGTTCTCTGCTGGACAGTCTGGAGGGCTGCAAATCACAGTAGTCAAAGCTCAGCTAGATTGAATCTAGCATGGTTCCAGGTGGGTCAGCTGTGTTGGTCTGAAGTAATAGAACAAATTTAGAGTCCAGTGGCACCTTTAAGACCAACAAAGTTTTATTCAAGGTATGCGCTTTTGTGTGCATGCACCCTTTTTCAAATACCTAGAATCTAGAATGGTGTAAGGCAACTTCATATGTAAACCAGGGGGGATCCTGGTGGAAAGTATATCGATTGTCACATTATTTTATTGCTGAAAGCAAATTTGAAAGCTTGTGTACTGTTGATGGTGTTGTTTGGGGGAACATATAAGAAACAGATTTGCAGGTGGGCTGGATGAACCTAGGCTTTGTAGAACCAATATTGAGTTCGGGTTATGGGAAGGAACTATGTTAAAACTGGAAACTCATAGACGGTGGAAGGCTGAAACTCACTATTGTTGTTCTTTGCTCAGCATTGAGGATGCATAAATCAAGTTTAATAGTACTACCAATCTTAATGTAGCTGACTAATGCCAGATCAGTAGTAGTTGAAATAACTCTCTTATGTGATGCAATTTTAAAGGAGACTGTTGACTTGATATGTATCTCTGGCACCAGATGGATTGTACTGGATGGCCAAAGTGAACAATCAGGGCATACAGGCACATATTTGATCGAAGTTGAATGGTATTTTGTGATATTTATGGGAGGGAAGGCTGTTTTGATGTGTACCTGACTTTTTATATATAAAAAATAAAAGAAAAAAAGATTCAAGACTTTACTGTCATGATAACTATAACACGATCACATTGTGTCGTAGGTGTAGCACATAACATGTCAAGCACCAGATTAGTTGTAGAGGAAATGCTGAGTACTCTAGAATAAGGCCCTTATCTCTGCTTAGTATTTGCCTTGAAGTATTGTGGGATAGCATCGAATAAATCTTTGAGAAAGCCTCTTTAATTTGGATGGTGGTGGTGGTATATGTATGTGTTTAAGAATAAAAAAACATTCTGAAGCATGTATAGGAAAGGCAAGAACAGCCTAGAGTCTCCTTTGAATACAAACCTGATTTTTTACCTGATTGTACCTGATTGTAACCTTCTCTTCTGTACTTCTCTCTACTAGTTATAGAAAGCAATTATGAGAAATTATGGGGGAAATACTACAGCCTTGAAAGTAAGTCTATAAAAGTTACTAAATTCAAAAAATGTTTTCTCAGCTATTTTCACATATGTATCATCAATCCAATACTACTTATTGAGGTTTTTTTGTTTTTTTAAAAAAACATTCAAGTACATTAATGGTTAAGGTAATTAGTATCCCACCTATGGGTGGTGCGCGGACTCTAATCTGGGAGAGCCAGGTTTGATTCCCCACTCCTCCACTTGCACCTGGCTGGATGACCTTGGGCAAGCCGTAGTTCTGATAAGAGCTGTTCTTGAAAAAGAGCAGTTTCTGTCAAGAGTTCTCTCAGCCCCACCTACCTCACAGGGTGTCTTTTGTGGGGAGGGGAAGGGAAAGGAGGTTGTAAGCCACTCTGAGACACCTTTGGGTAGTGAAGGGCGGGGGATAAATCCAATATCTTCTCTTCTTCTTCTTAGGCTACTTTTTAACAGCAAGTTTATTTTTAAAGGAACATTTACCAGCAAGATATTCAGACTACTTCATTGACATTTGTTTGCATAAATGTCCTTCCTTTTTGTGACAACACCAGCTGAAGAGGACATACCAGTTATTGAGAGCCAACGTGGTGTAGCAGTTAAGAGTGTCAGACCAGTATCTGGAAGACTCAGGTCTGAATCCCTGCTTGTGCTGTGGAAGCTCACTGGGTGACCTTGGGCCAGTCATATACTTTCAGCCTAACCTACATCACAGGGCTGTTGTGAGGATAAAATAGAGGAGGGGAGAATGACATAAACTGTTTTGGGTGTCCATTGAGGAGAAATATGGGGTATAAATGAGTTAAATAAATAAATATTGGTATATCTGCTCAAATATTTTGATCATACAGATTTACTTATATCTTTAAAAACATTCCAAGTGTTTCTCTGTTGCTTGCTTCTTTTATATAGATTTTAATTGTTTTTCAAAAGCCTTTATCACAGATAATAAGACTCATTTTACTTGCTGTGCCAGTTTGTGTTTAACTTTGCTGCCATATCCCAACATTGAATCCAATTATGTCTACCAAGGGTGGAGAGCCTTCAGGCTGTGCTGCAAAGAGACACAATCTCTGCTTTCATTTCTAATCAGTTACTTGTGTTAATCTCTAAAGGGATTAATGTGTGGGACAAACGTGGGTTGGTAAGGCAGATTGCCTGTTAGCTCAGCAATCAAGTCAGAAACAAGTCAAATGTTACCGTAATTAAGTATGATAATGCATGTATTTATACTAAATCAAAATACATCCATTATTTTAGAGACTTTTTCAGTCTTTGTAAATGCCAACACTTAATCTTATTAACAGTCATCCATAAATCTGCTTTTCAGTTTTAAATGTTCCTAGCCTACAGATAACACCAGAAATCCCCACATCTGGCATGTGTTGAGTTTTCAGGGAGAGGCTTTGTTTTCTCTTACTTATGTTGTGATATGGAGAAGGTAAGAAACAGCATGAGAAACTGCTTTTTACATTGTTGTTGTTGTTCAGTCACACAGTCGATTCTGACTCTTTGCGACCCCATGGACCACATCACGCCAGGCCCTCCTGTCTTCCGTCGTCCTCTGGAATGTTCTCAATTTCATGTTTGTTGCATTGATAACACTGTCTAACCATCTCATCCTTTGCTGTACCCTTTTTCTTTTACCTTCAATAATTCCCAGCATCAAGGTCTTCTCCAGTGAGTGCTCCCTTCTCTCTTTTTTTTTATAAGTACCCGAGGGTACACTTTTATTATTTTTTTCCATTATATACTACAGACATACATACAAACAACCCCCAACTACCCCCCACAACATATAACATATAACAAGAGACTTTATTATTTCTTCTGCTTATTAAATTTCTAAATTCATTATCTATTTTACTAAGCTTATCTTTTCGGCGTTCTCAAATTACTACATTTATCTATCAGTTACATTTACATTGTACCAATCGTAGAATCTCTTCCAAGTTTTTTGAAAAGTCCATTCTGTACCGGCTCTCATCTCAAGTGTCAGTTTGTCATTTTCCGCCGTTTCAAATAGCTTGTTCACGTACTCTTGTTTTGTTGGTATTTCCATTATTTTCCAATATTTGGCATATACTATCCTTGCAGCTGTCGACATATGAACTATCAAATACCTATCTGCTTTATCAAAGTCTTTCGGAAATATATTCAATAACAGTATCTCTGGAGTAAACGGGATATTAGTTCTTATTTTTTCCATTATCTCATGAATCCATCTCCAGTACCTCTTTGTAACATCACATAACCACCACATGTGATAAAAGAACCAGTCTTATTTTTACATTTCCAACATTTATCAGAGCAATTAACATTTTGTTTAGCTAATCTATCTGCTGTAATATACCATCTATAAAACATCTTATACATGTTCTCTTTATATGACACAGCATTAGTTAGTTTTATATTTTTCCGCCAAATCTGCTCCCACTCTTCAAAATCTTGGCTTGGCTTCCTAGCCAGCCTTGATTTGTGTTTCCTGTCAAGCTCCTCCCTCCAATCTAATATCATTTACATGTAATATGTAAAAAGCAATGGCAGAAAGTGAAGAGCCTCTTACTGAGGGTGAAAGAGGAGAGCACAAAAGTTGGCTTGAAACTCAACATAAAAAAACTAAGATCATGGCATCTGGCCCCATCACTCCTTGGCAAATAGAAGGGGATATAGCCCTGAATCTCCCTGAAGGCCCTCTGTACATGCCAGATGGATTGGAGGGAGGAGCTTGATGGGAAACACAAATCAAGGCTGACTAGGAAGCCAAGCCAAAATTGTGCACCTTTGCTTTTTTATTAATTACTTAATTTATACCCATATTAACACTGATCCATGGGCACAAAACAAAGACAGCAAAATCAAGCTGTACGATATTCAAGTTGTCCTTAAAACTTTAACGACTAACAAATCTCTGAGGACAGATGGCTTCACCCTATTACACTTTTCATAACTCCTACTTATATTAAAACAAAGAGCAATAGCAGGCCTTGACACCAAGTAGAGAGCCAAGTAGAGAGATTTTCATAATAGAAAATCTCTGTCATATTAATTAATCAAGGTATGAAGATCTTCACTGAAGTTTTAGCTCAGAGGCTGAACTTGATAGCACTGCTTTTTCTAATACTGATGAGCCCATGCGCACACATTGGTTGGTGAAATGGAACTACCCATTGACAAAGCTGGGGTTTCTGCATGCCCAGTCTGCATGGGTTGGGCAAAGGGGGCCATCATATCCAGAATACACTGTCAGATTTCTGGGCACATGTGCTGAGCTGCAGGTCTTTTCCACAGCTGATAATGTAGTGATTACTAATCTGGGCAGCAAAACAAATGAGAAGTCCAGTGGCACTTCAATGAGTAACAAAATAGATTCTAGCATAAGTTTTCTTGAGTCAGACCTCCCTTCAGTTGCATGAACTTGGGGTGACCCCTCCTTCCCCACACTTACTGGGACACTGAGACACTGTGCCTAGTGAAGCTCCTGACTGCTGATGGCTGTCTGATGCAGTATGGGCCTTCCTGGGCTGCCAGAGATGTGGAAGGGCTATTGAAGCCAACTGAGGGGGCCCACAAGGAAGCTGCTGGCTCCTTAAAAGTCCACAGTCCATGTCTCCACTCGAGGTGGGACATTGCCAGCTGCCATTGGAGTTGGGAGGGGTGGGCAATAGGAGGTTAGGTGGATATGTTCTACTTAAGCCTCCTGTGAGGAGCAGTTCTCCTTATGTGAATAGGCAAGCAGCCCTGACTGGGCCACTGCACAGTTGGAGGCCTCCCGCTGAGGATGGCCCCATTCTGCCCGTCTGGATGGAGGCTCAGAGCAGGCCAACCCAGCTGGAGAGGACTGACACAGAGTTTGGGGGCACGGCTGCCATGGAAGTGAGCACAGGGGAAAGAGACAAGTGGGGAAAGGCAGAAACCTGCCCAAGCTGGGTGGAGTCATGCACCCTTGCAATAATCCCTCAGGTTGGAAACCACTGTTTTATATTAATGAATATCAGGTTGCCTTTATTCCAAACAGTCAACAGCATAATGATAGACCTGATTTTAAAGTTGTTCATTATTGAATGTATAGAATACAGGCATAATTTCCCTTGAGGTGGAGAAAGCTATTGACCACCCTGAGTGGGCTTCTTCTAAAGTACCGTAGTGTAAGACAGGCTTTGGTCTTGCTTTTCTCCCTGTAACCTTTAAAAATGATATACCATCATGGTGAAGCAATAAACAGTGGGAATGGAACTTCAGATGCCATTTTATTCTTAGTTATAATGTTGTGAACAAATCACTCGGTTGGCAAGTACCCACTGGCAAGTGTACATTTTCCCATGTTGGGAACTCTGCATATTCCACAGTTTAAGTCTAATTTTTTAAAAAGAGGATGTGTTCAGTTAAGTGCATAGCTTGTTAAATGTTGAGGCTGTACTTTTATGCTAAAACTTTTGTTTTGTAAAGAGTCAATCCCAACTGTGAAAATTAAGCTAATTGCTCTGTTAGCAAAATGTTGGTGTTCTGTGGGTTTTGTCCTTGGAAAAACATTCTCCTTCTATTTGCCTTTTCCTTGCCCGGAAACTGAATTAGAAGGCATGGCAGAAGAAGCTGTTTGCCTTTGTTGTATGGAATTTATTTGAGGGACATGGAAGGCTGCACATAGTTACTCTATTAGTAGTAAAGGGAGTTTGCTCTGTCCCGGATAGCACAGGCTGTCAGATCTTGGAAGCTAAGCAGAGTTGGCCCTGGCTAGTATTTGGATGGGAGACCTCCAAAGAATGCCAGGGTCACGATGCAGAGGCAGCCCATGACAAATAACCTCTGACTGTCTCTTGCCTTGAAAACCCTATGGGGTCACCATAAGTCAGCTGTGACTTGCAAGCACTTTTCACCACCACCACCAATAAAGGGAGTTTAAAGCTCAAATACTGTCTATTGAAAGATTTTTGGGCAGAGAACTGATAGCAAGTTCTGGCCTAAATTCTAGCAAACTTTGATATAAATTAAAGGGATGGAAGAGGAGAGAAAATATAGACATTAACTGACAAAATGTGCTATATTTTTGCTGTTAATAGTGAGGAGCTTTGGCTTGTCTCAAAAACCGTTTTGTTTTTAACTATTCCGTTGCTACTTGAAAGTAATGGATATATTTTGTTGCAATATTTAAAATTGGCTAAATTGCTGGATATTGCCAGTGAACCTAGTACTGATTCTCCAGTGTTATGGTGTTAGTGGTTCTGGTCTGAGGAGTGTGTGGGACCCAAATTCTTCTCTCTTGACTGCAGCCAAATTTGTATGGGATAGAAAGCGCAACTTGAAGTAAGGATCTTCTTTCTACCTGGAATGGGAAGGAGGTACAGTGCTTTTAACTGCAGAAAAGATTACATATCAACTAATTAAATTTCAGCTAGCAGGAATAAGTGAATTTGTTACTTACTTGGACATGTTGTTTAGTTTGGGGGGAAAGTCCACAGGATTTGCTTCTAACCCTATAAAATTCAGAATAATATTTAATAGAGATTCTAATAATGATCCTAATTTGCATCATTTACCTATCTCTGTCAGGTTTGCCACATTATTATCCTGCCATTCCTTCAAGGAGCTCCGTGTACCTTATCTGGTAGGTCAAGTTGACAGAGAGACAGGTTTAGTTGCCCAATGAGTTGCATGGCTGAGTGTGGATATGAACCTTGCCTTCCACATAGATATAACATTTCTGGAAATTCTGAAGCCATGGAAGGAAATAAAAATCTGTTGGGGAAAAGTAAATTGGGGGAAGGAAAATGGAAATAACACAATATTATTTATCAACACAAAACTTATTTATTGCTTTACCAACATAAATATATAATAATTTAATATATAACTAATTGGCATGTTTAAGGAATTAAAATATATAAATGCTTTAAGATGCGTTTCAATCCTAAAAACACTTTTCTGGGAGTAAGCCCCATTGCATACAGTGGGATTTACTTCTGAATAAAGATGATCGGGGTTCACTGTTATTTTCCTATAAGAAAAATATGACCATACCCATTACTAATTAAAGTTGCAAACTGCCGCACCCCATGCTACCTTTCAAAATTAATAAGTGGTGGGAAGAAATAAAAGTTGAAAATAGAAAACACAAATTTTATAGTAAGCAAAATAAAGTGTTTATTTGTATGGAAACAATCTCATATGGTGTTTTACTGAACGTTTCCATTCCCCCCCCCCTGTACCTTCACGTACCTAGTCTCCCCTATCCTAGTCCCACTACATAACACTAACCAAGTTTATTATATGAGTTGGTACCAATATCCTCTTGTTTTTATTTACAGTTTTTCATAATCAGAATGGTGTACACCAACACTGGTTTAGTTTTATTTTGTCTCTTAAAGCTTTATTTCTTGTTGGTTTTATATGGCAATATATAATAATAATATTTCAAATATACATGTAATTACTATTAACCACATGCACAATCTAATCTCCATAATTCAGAAAGTGTAATGAATCAATTAATTGCATAGAATTTCATATTTGAAGAATTACTAAACATGTTGTCGAAAGCTTTCATGGCTGGAGTTCATTAGTTGCTATAGATTTTCTGGATTGTGTGCCTGTGGTCTTGGCATTGTAGAACCTGACGTTTCGCCAGTAGATAATGACTCAGCCGTACCCCACGTTCTGGAGTAGATATAAATTACCTGCCTACCATTTTTCTTCTCACCTTGACACAGAGAGTACTCCATCTTTCTGTGTTATACCTCTGAGGATGCCAGTCACAACTACTGGCGAAACATCAGGTTCTACAATGCCAAGACCATGGCCACACAACCTGGAAAATCTACAGCAATTAATTACTAAACAGTTTAAAAGAGCAGAGCATACTGTCTCACCTGTGAATTATCCCAGGCAAGAATTTGGATATTGCTTAATCTAAATGTGCAAGCTCTTGATGTCCCTCAGAACATCAGGAAATAGAACAGCAGTTTGGACATTATGATCTCCAAACATCCTTTTCTCTTCACAGTTGTTACCTTAGATGTGTGTGTGTGTGTGTGTTGTGTGCTTGCCTGAAAGTCGTGGTTGATGTCTGGTGACACCTATTGGGGGCTTGGACGTTTTTCAGCCTGCCTCTGCATCCCACCTTTGGTATTCCTTGGAGGTCGCCCTTCCAAGTACTTGCCAGAGTTGGCCCTGCTTAGCTTCCAAGATCTGATGAGATCGGGCTTGCTGGGGTTATCCAGGTCAGGGCCAGAATTGCTACCTTGATTACAAACATGAAAAACCATGGCTTAAAAACCTGCTTTTAGAACATTATATTCTTAGTATTTAAAGGAATTAAAAACCAGCAGATCGGACAATATAGAGTTCTGTGGCACTGATTTACTTTGACTTTGAGAGCAGGAAATAGAACATACAGACAAAATAAGAGAGAAGCTTTCTATATGTTAACTACTGTATTAGCCACTTTTAATTCACTTCCACAGATGGGCAACTCCACATGTGAGTTGCTCAACCTAGTGCCCTGACCTTAGCCTGTCATCACGCAAGTTCCTTGGTTCTCTTTGGTACAATGTAACTGCTCAAGAATGCTATCAAGAAGCCCAGCTTCTGAAACAGCAACAGAAGTTATCTATAGCTCTTTGTATTTTTAACAAAGCATGCCAATGTAGCTATTTTCATCTTAACCAGTGATTGGATGTTGTGGTAAACTGGGGGAAGCAAGCTAAAAGTAAATTCAGACAAGACAGAGGTAATGCTTGTTGGGAGAGCTGATATTCTAGAGGAAACTGAATTGAGATTGTTGCAGTTTCTAAACACAGAGCCAGAGGAAGTGAGGCGACCCCAGGATAAAGATGTGGCTTCTATAGAAGCATCTCTGCGCCAAGGACAATAGCAGGTGAATTGACCAGAAAAGGATGGCTGCTGCAGGCTAAGCCTGGCAAGAACTTGCTTGTTTAGGAGACACAGGAGTATAAAAGCAGCTGTTCTAGACAATTGGGAAGGGGGGGGAGGGAATCCAAGTCCTTGGAGACAGGAAGGAGAAAGCATGGAGATACCTATCCAGTGCATCATTGGCCCCCTTTCTCCCCCAATTAACTTGGAGAACTTCCCGCTTCTTGCTGTATATATATATAACTGTAGTTTTTGTCTGGAAGCTTCAGATCCTTCTGTTTCATCAAGTTCTTTTGCCTGCAATAGAAATTCACTTTGGATATGTCCGTGTCTAAGATCTTGTTTTTTAAATGTATTGTCTTTCTTGTAAACTTGTTGCCATAAATATATTATATAACATAAGAATAGACATTGAAAAGTAATCCAATTGCGAAAACAGTAGTTCAGTTGCTAAAAAAGGAAAGTAATGGGGGCCACCTCTATTAAATTTTTTAGGATTGAATAAATTGTGCAACACTTCTGTGCATGTGACAGTGTTAGATCTCATACCAATAGAAGCTGTTTCTGTATGCAATATGTGTGTTTGTAAAGCACATAGAATTCCCCCTTCCTGCAACTTAAATTTAGGAAGACAGGCATAACTCCAAATCATTTTACTTGAATGGAAATGCTTTCTTCTGAATAAAGCATTATATGTTACAGTGCTAAATCAGTCAGCTTAACTGCAAAGGACAGCATGTTGATGAATTATGTATGGTATGTGAATTTCCTGCTTTTTGATGATTGACAGAAATAATTTCACTTTCAACACATTTCTTCTAATTGTGGAACACCTACCAAATGTAATGCACAGTGCTTTTATTTCCGACACATCATGCTTTCCACAAATTATTTCATGTTTATTTAAAGACTAAGCTTCTACCCTCCCATTCCCAAGTTGGTTTACCACTTTGAATTAGTAAGACTGCCATGGCACACTCTACAATCTGTTATTAATTAAGGCAGTATTTTGTACTTTTGCTGCCCACATTATAGGAAATGAATGATACTATATTACTATCTCAAATGGCTTGTAATCACTTAACAGAGCTGTTGACCAATTGCAGTTTGAAATGTCTAATGTAAAAATTGTTAAACTTAAACAGATGAGTTCAGTAAACTAGCTATCATGTCCCTGGAGCAGTATGTTACGTTTAAGGTTTTCTTCATTAAATTTAGGAGTACTGAATATATCCACTTAAAGTAACACGCCTCAGTAACGGTTTGTCACTATTGTGGAGGACCTTATATAAAGAGAATATGCAATGATGGGCAGCAGCAGATTTAAAAAAATCTGTACAACAAAGGACTAGGATACCAGATTCTGCAGTCTAGGTAGAATCCCCAGATTTCCAGAAAAATTGGGTGTTTTGGGTGGGGATTCAGCCCCCAAATAGTAACATCTGCATATGTGCAGGCATTGCAACCCCCCCTCCCCCTGCAGTTTGAATGGTGTCTTTTTGTGCTGTGAAGCAGCCCCAAATTGCACCTGATTTTTCATGGTAATGATCATGGCTACCACCAGAAGGAGGTGAGTGAAGAGAATGGGAATCAGGTAAAGGGGGTTGGAAAAGTAGAAAAGGAGAGCAAAGACCACAAGGGCTGTGAAGGTGGATGAAAGTTGGTGTGAGGGAGAGAGTGGTAGCTGTCAACCAAGGAAGCAGTGCTTGCCAAAGCAAAAGGAACAAAGCAGAGGTGAAGCCAGCAGAGGAAGGGGCAGGAGGGAAATGGGGTCCAGCAATGAAAGGGAAGCCGAGCTAGTGAGGGGGAAAGTATGAGACTACTACATACTTGCAGGTCCCCGACTTGTCACTTTGCTGGCCTCTAGGTGGATGATGAAAGCCACAAAACCATGCCAGCCAGAGACACGGTACGGATATCTACCTACCTACTCAAGTATACAGAAAAAATAACCAAAAGGGAAAAAAGGGAAAAAACCTTTTAGAACAGTACAGTGAAGGCTAAGCAGCTGTGTGCCAGTTGAAGAGACAAATGAGGAGGAGGAAAAATCCGCCTGTTCAAACTCCAAGAACCTAGTTAATTCCGAATGGAGAAATACTGCAGATGGGATTCAACACAATTCCTTGCGAGGGTTTTATTGCTGGATGCATCCCAAGTTAGTGATTGATTTCAACTGAGCATTCCTTGCTTCATTTAGAGCAAATGTCATAGCGGCTTCATTTACTCTGAGAGGCAGCTTTTGGATAAGTGTTCATTTTTCACCAGATCTGATGCAAGAAGGCAGGTGACAGCAACACTTGGATTTCTTATGCTGCAGCAGGTCTTTTCAGAATCCCATAGCCTCTAGCCTTCAACTTTTGCTAGTTGACCAATTAACTGGTCAAGGGGAAGGAGAAAACTTTTAAGGTGATCAGTTGAACTCACTAATTGATCACTGCTTTTAGATACCCACAGTGGCTATTTTTTCAGTATCCAGTTATTTAATAAGAGACGCATTCTGATTAGTGAAGTTTAATTCTTAGTGGTATGTTAAAAACAAACCTAATGGACTAAAAAACCGTGGATCAGGATAAACAATAATTTAGGATTGTCTATAAGGCAGAACACGGCACATACATCCCCCCCAACACCTTTATTGTATAGCTATACTTTTTCATCTGATGTATAAAACTGCAGGTATCTGTAATTCTTCCTGACCATTTCCCCCCCCCCCACATTAAATTTTAAATATCCTACCAGAAGTAACCACTGGGTTCTGTAAAATGTTGTACCCTGTGAAGCCTTTGATAATACTTCTATATTCTGCCAATGTACTTGGTGTTCACCAGTTCATCATGCATGTAAGAATTTACATTTTCAGATTGACATTAAAAGCATTTCCTATAATTGTTAATGTGTTTTTTTCTGAACCAGCTTGGTATATAGTATCAACAACATATCATGTTGTAAAATGTTACTTTAATGACACACATAAAAGTAGCTAAGTCTTACGTATAAAAGTCCAACAGTCTTCAGTAAAGTCTACCCAAAGTTGAGTAACTTATTTCTGTATTATAAATATATGCTTCTTAGAAAGTTGCATCCACCAATAGTGCTGTAACCAACAACACCAGTGTATATGTGATTGCTTTCTGCTCCTGCTCCTCTTCTCTCCCTAACTCAGAACTCCATTTTTGTTCTCCTTTTCCTTATTCACTCATGTCCTACCATTGGCTGTGATATATCTATCAATATCCCATACTCAGATGGATCCAGCTACAACCACATGCCATTCAAACACTCATAATTACCTATCCATTCAGTCTGATAACAAGTCTGCTGAAGTTTCAGACACTCTGGTTTCATCTTTTTCCAGTACATCAAGATACCCTTCTTCAGACCAAGTTGTTGGAGTGTAAGGTCCTTTCTCACAACTAAAGGTCTTGAAACTGTGTATCTCATAGTATGGTTGGTACAAGATCTAGAAATGGTAGCTTCCTCCTAAAAAAACAATATTTTTAAAAACTAGTGTATGGTTCAACACCATATTCCCAGCATGACTTGTGAGGTTTGTGGTTCTCCTTCAAGCTACTAAAGAGGCATAGCCTAAACGATCATCCATACTGCAACATCTCACCACTTGGAGAGTATGTACTGAGTCCAGGAAACAGATTTCTCCTTCCTTTTTACCCATCCAACCCCGAACCTGGTAGTTCTCTGCTGCAAAGAGACAGGAAACACTTCATTCTGTACCTACTGGCAGTCCACAGAAAACTATATATCATATCATGGACAGAAAAATGTACTCAACCACAGAACTTATTTAGTTGTGCATTCAACCACAGAAATTATTTAGGGTATATATCTTCCTAGCAATATCACTTTATGGACCAGCTGATCCCACTCCATCACTCCACAGAGTATAAGTGAAATCTTGATATATCCATCCAGAATGATTCGGAGTATTTCAGAAGCAAATCAACACTAAAATGTAGTAGGAACTGTGCTTCAAAGACCATGGTCACTTCTGTAACTTTCCATTGACATACCTGACTTCTGTGTTGGTGGATATGACAGCCTCTATAGAGAATCTACTTTTTTAAAGCACAGGCCTCTTTCATCCTTCTACCAACAAAGTTCTTGAAAAGGTACAGAAAGATAATAAGATGTCCAGAAACCTTGCTGTTGCCCAGCACTTTTATCATCCATTCGTTAACTGTACTGGTCTAGATCTTCTACCCACCATCACTGTTCTCCACAGTCTTACAACGCTCACATTGAGGAGAAGACAGTGTGCCTTCACAGGAAAAATAACCTTCTACTCCAAATCAAAACAACAAACTGGGACTAGACTAGTGGCCCAATTCTAGTGGAGTCTTTGACCCCAATCCTCCATGACCCCTTTCACCCCTACAATGAGAATGAGTCACATTCCCTTCCATACCATGTCATAATCATCACCACTGATTCCTGAATCCTTACTTTCATTTGTATGGGATGTACCATTAAGTTCAACACTGCCCCTGACCTATGTCACCCCTGCTATTCTTCTCAAAGTGGCTTGATCTCTGCTTTGGAGAGGCACCACAGAACCATTCCCACAGCCACATTGCTAGGAATTCCATTCCTATTATTTTACAGTCATGAAACAGGATGGGATCATTTGCCCAACCATAAACCTCAGAGAGAGGTGAACTAATTTATTATATACAAAAATGTAAGAATGATCACACTATTCTGCCCCTACTTAGGAATGACATGGGAAATGACATGGAAAAGAGCAGGTAAAGAAAGAGGTACTTTTCTCCCTTTCTCACAATACAAGAACTCGTGGACACTCCATGAAACTGCAGAGCGGTCGGGTTAGAACGGATAAAAGGAAGTACTTCTTCACCCAAAGAGTGATTAACACATGGAATTCACTGCCACAGGAAGTGGTGGGTGCTACAAGCATGGACGGCTTCAAAAGGGAATTAGATAAGCATATGGAGCAGAGGTCCATCAGTGGCTATTAGCCACAAGGTATAGCTAGGGGCTCTGGGGCAAGTGATGCTCTGTCTTCTTGGTGCTTGGGGGGGGTCAACAGTGGGAGGGCTTCTAATGTCCTGGCCCCACTGCTGGACCTCCTGATGGCACTGGTATTTCTGGCCACTGTGTGACACAGAGTGTTGGACTGGATGGGCCTTTGGCCTGATCCAACATTGGCGTCTCTTATGTTCTTATGTTCTTATGACATGATTTGTTTCTGTAGCCTATTTTCACATCACCATCAGACCCCTTACACAAAAGATATCTGCCATATGAAACCACCACTATCAATACTGTATTCTTCCATTTGAACTAATCACAGCCTCATGATTCTTCATGGAGTACACAGGAGTGGTGGTGACAATCATTTTGAAACAACAAGATATATCAATGTTCTCTTTTAAGTTTTCCTGTTGTGTTTTTGAATAATTTAATTTTCAATTATTTTCTACTAATAGCATATAATCCATATGCCAGTTGTTTACTCCCAAAGTAATAGAGCCCAAGTTTGAAAGGAGAACTGTGGAAGAAGACTGTGTAGGTTAGTGTAGTTTTCCAGTTGAGTACAGTTCTCTAGAGATGGGTCTATGCCATGAGAATTTGCTACAGTTCCAAAGATTAAGCACAAAGAACTTATATTGCAGAATTTAATGCTAAAAGAACTGGTTTGATTACTAAAGATCGATCACATCCAGCCAAGATTAAGAGCTCTTATGGATCTTCCTATGGTTTTCTTTGAGATAATTAAAAAAAGACAAAATCAAAGACAGTAGATCTAAGAAGCACCCAATGTGGGCATATTCCATCTATGAAATACTTGTTTATATTGGAGAGGATGAAGAAAAGTATTCCAGTGCCTCGTACACAGGTCCAACATTTGAGAGAGGCAATAGTTCTGATCCTGGAGCCATCTGATCCATTTCAGAGGGTGAGCTAATGCCATTGACTCTTCATCTTTGTTATATATTATAATCTTAAGGGTTATCCATGCCACAGCGGCTGGGTGCCAGTCTAATCATGGAGCCACTAATCTGCTCTCTAAAGGGTTCTATTTAGAAACAACAGAGAGATCACAGGAAGGATACAAACAATAATGAAAACAACCGTGATGTTATATTATGAAAATATATTTAGACTACTATTCTGTAGTGAATCGTATTTCTTCATCACATTATAAAAATACATGGCAGAGTCTAGGAGGCAGGCAAAAGTCCAAGAAGTGGGGCTGCACAGGCTGTAACCACATCAGTGGCCCTAGCAACAACACTGTCACATTCTGTACAGGTCACAAGGTGTGATGCAGGGCTGTGATGGACAGGGCAGACAGAACCAATCATGGGGCGGCAGGATCAGGGACCCAGCCTTGTACACTTCACAGGTGAGGGGCAAGAAGCAGGCAAGGGACACTTACTGTGGGGCCTTGTCCATGGTACAAACCCATCCACCTTAAGGGCAGCTGACAGAGTTGGCAAGGGCCCCAACAATCTCCCACTGTTGCTGACAGGTCAACAGTCCAAAGGGGCAGGAGAGCTGACAAGAGAGTGCACACAGCCAGGGGTCTCTGCTGCTCACAAGCAGGGGCACCTCCTGGCAGCCTAGCTACCCCACCAAGGGCACCCCTGAGCCACCCGTCAGTGGCGGAGCACGGGGCCAGTGGGGTGGAGTCTGATGTGGAGGCACACAGTGCCACCAGCAGATCCTCTAATACCCTTCTTAATAAAGCAGAAGTGTTCTGGGAGTGGAATGACCATCATTCCACTCTGGGCGCTATCATTCCATTATGGGGGGGGGGGATATTCTACTCCAGGTGGTGTCATTCCAGTTCTAGAGCAATCTGTCTGTGCACAGAAACCGTTATTCTAAAGCCATTCTGTGTTCATTGTAACTTTTGTGGGCAGTAGTAGATTTCAATGGAGGCCATACAAGTCAATTGGCATTCTTGGCTCCCATTATATCCAGTGGTCATTCTATCATATCCCATTGTTCCCAATGGCTATTTGTGTCATTCAGCTTAGTACATCCTCTCTCGATGCACACCTGACAGTCCCTGATGTCCCTTATGACAGCCCCAGGTGCATAGCATGTGCCATCACAGACACTGCCAGTCCCCATGCTCAGGGAGAAAGCATTTCTCCTTCCTGGCAGGTCTTCAGCCACTCCCACTCAATCACCACCCACATGGAAGAGAGGGTGGGGGAGAGGGGCTTTGCTGGCCATAAGCCAGGGTCCCAGCAAGGGTTCTGAGTCCCCTGTTACAACACCCAGGACTTGAGGCAGCTGCCCGACTCCTCCACCAGTGCCCTCCCCACCCACTTGGAAGACATTAAGTCTACCCACTGCATTGGCTTCCCTCCAGCCATTGACTCCAGGGACCCCATAATCCTCTGCCCCCTCAGTGATACTCCCCCAGATGTTTGCCCCAAGGGGACAGAGCCCCCCTTCTTAGAGCAGGCAAACAATTATTCATTTAGTCTATTTATATCCCACCTTTCTCTCCAATAGGGACCAGTGTTCCTTCTAAGCTGAGTTAGTGTGAGCTAGCTCACAGTTTTTTAGCCTCCAGCTCTTGCATTTTGTCTTCGCTCAGGAATGATGGCCCCAGAGCAAACTAATTTATGCAGTAGCCAAATCACTTGCTCTCAACTTTAATGCCAGTAGCTCACAAAGTAGGAACTTTGCTCATGACTCCCCAGCTTAGAGGGGAGCATTGATGAGGACCCAAAGTGGCTTACATTGCTCTCCTCTCCTCCATTTTACAACATGAACCCTGTGAGGCAAGTGTGACGGACTGCAAAGGAAAGCAGGCTTTTTAAAGATGCTGCTTGTATCAGAGAATCAGGGAGTTCAAGAATTAATATTCCCTGGAGAAGAAGAGCTTAGGTGATTAGCTGCTCTACTCACTCTCTGATTGGCCAGCATCAGCTGAGAGGGAAAATAAAACAGCTGATCTGGAGGAGAAAAGGGTCTTTCGCCTTTTTGTCTTTCACAATTTGATCTTTTGCCTTTTGAGACACTTTTGTTCTGGGTCTGAAAACCAATGTCAGGATCAGTAGCCAGAGGATGGCTTCTGAGGGAAGAGACATTTGGGGAGTCAGTGTTTTCTGACAGGCAATAGTCAGAAAAGTACTACAGAAAGAAGAAGAACCCCATTGTCTAAATATAGTAACACTGCTCTGAGGGAGAATTTAGATTCTCAGTAAGCAAATCTACAGATCAACCTCATACAGACAAGGATACTGGGGAAGGATTTGGCAGAAGGTCTGGGAAGGCCTGAGAAGAAAAGATTGCTTTCTTTATATACCTAAAGGGCTGTCTCACTGGAGAAGACCCTGATGCTGGGAAAGATTGAAGGTCAAAGAAGACAGGAACGGCAAAGGATGAGATGGTTAGACAGTGTCATAGATGCAACTAACATGAAGTTGAGCAAACTTCAGAGGACGGCGGAAGACAGGAAGGCCTGGCGTGATCTGGTCCATGGGGTCGCGAAGAGTCGGACTCGACTGTGAGACTGAACAACAACAACAACAACAACAAAGGGCTGTCACACGGAAGTTGGCAAAAACTTGTTCTAACCAGATCTAACGGCCTGGAATTACAGGAGGGTAAAGTTTGGGTGGTCATTAGGAGAAGTAGTTCAACAGTGGGTGGTGGGCTGTCTCTCACTGGAGATCTTTAAACAGAGAACTGAATGGCTTAGCTGTGGATTCCCTATATTGAGCACGGAGTTGGACTAAATGGCCTATAAGCATTTAACTCTAGTGTCATCAAAGCCCTCACCAGATGATAACAGTAGGATACATTGATAGTGAACATTTTTATGGAGAGCAACTAATCAGGTTTGTTAACGTTTTGAAAATTGGTATACAATGTATACTTCTCTGGTTTTGGATTTGGCGGTTTAGGATTGTATAGTCAGAGGCAATTAGCTAATCCTAATGGTAGTTTTACTGGATGTCTGACAATCTGCAGATAAAGCCAGAATCCACAATTGCCACTGTGAGGAAAATGAAAATACATAGTTAAAGAGGAGGACTTAAAAAAATTACACATTCTACAGTAAACTCCATTGTTGTAAAGGTATTTCATGGCAAGCATAAGCAAACTCTACGTTTGGTTCCATTGGAAAGAGAGAGTAGAAGGATGGATTTAATTGGCAGAGGAGCTTCATCCTTATCTACCTTACATTTAAGGCATATTGAGCCATGATGGGCAGATACCAGTTATTTTTGTGGATGAAGATGGCACCATATCAGGAACTTACTTCAGAAGGGAAGTGTCAATTAAATTTCTATAGGAAGAAAGCTATTAACTTGTCAAATACATTAAAATGGACTGAATCCTCAACAAATTAATTTTATATCCGATTTGAGAATTATATCCAAATTGAGGATTATTCTCTTAAGGGTATTCTGGCATAGTTTTAGCAGGATGCTTTTACACAGCATTAAAGTTCTCTCTATAATACTTAACTACTAAGCTGCGGTGGCTCAAGTGGTTAAGACGCTGAACTGCAGGCTGTGGAAGGTCGGTAGTTCAGCAGTTCGAGACCCGAGTTGCCGCATGATGGAGTGAGCTCCCATCTCTAATTCCAGCTCCTGCCAACCTTGCAGTTCGAAAGCAAGAAATTGCAAGTAGATAAATAGGTACCACTTCGGTGGGAAGGTAACAGCGTTCCGTGCACCTTGGTGTTTAATCATGCCGGCCACATGACCACGGAAAAGTCTTCGGACAGTGCTGGCTCTTCGGCTTTGAAACGGAGATGAGCACCGCAACCCTAGAGTCGGATTCGACTGGCTTTCGAGCAAGGGAACCTTTACCTTTACTAAACTTTAATGGTTCTGATACAGCAAGTAAAAACATCTTTTGGGTATCAGATGCCTTTCTTATCTTCAGAAAATGTGTTACTATGGTAGTAGGCTATCTACAAACGTTCAATTGCATTATTTTTCCATATCTAAATAGCAATAAGTTATTTCAAAACCATACTTTTAGTTTAGTCTTGTGTGTAAATACTAGTTTTAGACTGTTTGACTTAGGCTCCTAGTTGTTTGTGTACCATCATTTAAGGAGATTTACCCTCCTTCATATCTTACATAAGATGTTTGCCTGCATGAAAGCAAAACACTATCCCTTTTGAATGCCTCTAGAATGGAACTGGGTTGTCACTAACTGGCAGGATGCAGCTTCTCCTCTGATATAGACATGGCCCTTAAGAATTTGGGAAACAGTGATGATGGAGAAGCTGATTTTGTAGAGGTGCTGAGCCAAGCAGTTGGCAACTGGTTCTGAATGCTGTTGAAATAGATTCTATGTGTTTGTAAACATCAATCAAATACTCTCTTTTGCTCAATGAACTATCTAGCGTGCCCGTACTCTCTATCGTGCATCAGTATAATGGTTTTGGTTTTATCCAAATATTCAAAAATTTGGCCGGGATTATGTTAGATTATAGCAAAAATTACTTATAGTAATACCCTAAGTAATTCAATTACTTGGGGATATATTAGCAATGTTAGAAAATACAAGATTATAAGAAATCTGCTAACAGCAGCAAACGTTTTGGTAGCACAATACTGGAAGCAGGAGAAACTACCCAGTATGGATGAATGGCTTCATAAAATATGGCATATTATGTACTGGGGGGGGCACTTATAGACAGATTTGGGATGATGAATAATTTGCACAAGATAATTTTGGCAAGAAATGGTACCCATTTTTATTTTTATTGGAACAAAGGTAAATCTGATGAATGTGTACATAAGGAAGAAATTTCCTATTATAAGATATGTTGTGTATTTTATGATGACTAGGAAAAAGGCCCGTTGCGGAAATAAATACAACAAGCTCTAGAAAGAGGCTCTGGCGTGTGGCCTGGCCTTGGACACTCAGTGTCAATTTGCTGTGGCGACCTCAGCAGGGTATAATGACACTGAGTCCACCATTTTCTCCAGAGGAACTGATCTCTGCTACCTAAAGAACAGTTGTAATTCTGAGTGATCTCCAGCCATCACCTGGAGACTGGCAACAATGGGTCCCCAGAAGGGAATGGTTGGTTTGGAGGGTGGAGCCTATGGCTTTGTACCTATCCGAGGTCCCACGCCTCCTGAAACCTCACCCTCTCCAGGCTCCATCCCTCACATCTCCAGGAATTTCCCACCTAGAGTACGTCACATTGGCTGTCATACGGGGGCCACCTCAGCAGCAAATAAGGATACAGAGCCCATCATTTTCTCCAGGGGAACTGATCTCTTCCATCTGGAAAGCAGTTGTAATTCTGAGTGATCTCCATTCCTCACCTGGAGATTGGACACATTTTACCTCAGAACAGCAAACTGTTTAGAATGTTAGAGGCAAAAGCCAATCAAGTCGCATATGCAAACAACCTCTGTGTTCCAAGGCAAAGGCCAATGAGGCTGCATATGCAAATAAGCTCTGTGTTCTGACTGGCTATGGGGGGGAGAGGAACAGCAAACTGTTTAGAATGTTGGAGGCGAGACTCAAGCAATGCAGCCAGTGGATAGGGACAGATTCTGAGTGACACACCAGGGCACCAACCAATTCCAGAGCGTGTGGAATGTTCTAGAGAAGTGCCACCACCATTCGGCATTTATATATAAGGAAGATTTTAAACTATATTATATTATCATAAGACTATCATGCCTTAAAGCCTAATGCATTTATTATAGAATAGGCTTTTTAGAGATAGAGTCCAATCTGTCAGTTGTGTGAACTCTTAAATTTAGTTGGCAGAGAGATTTATACAGAAAGCTAACACACACACACACCGAAAAAGAGAAGAGTAGGAGAGGGAGGAGAGATGTAGCTCTGGGTGTAAGCATAACATTCCAGTCATTTGATGAAGTGCACTTTAGTGCATGAAAGCTTATTCCACAATAACCGTGTTAGTTACAGGATTCATAGTTATTTTGGTTACAGTAGACTAATGTTTAAGCAGACCATTCTGCTAGCATTAAATGGCTTGGAAACAAGGTGACCTAAGGACCTCATATAAACCTAATCAGTTAGAACACATTCTTGTCTCTGCTTTCCTAAGTTAGATATGTAGGCACTGGAGAAGAACCCTCTCCAGAGGGGTTCACTTGGCTCCTCCTTTGTTTCTAGGCACTAGGTCAAACTTTTGCCAAACCTTTTACTGGGCTGCTGTTTTGCATGTTGCACCCCTGCTGTTTTATTGTTCATTTTTAACTTGTTTCTATTACTAATTTGTGGTTATGATTTTATTGTATTTTTGTGCTACAACTACTTTATGTCCTTGTGCTAATTTTCAAGCACCAAATCTGAGCAGTTAATTTTGAAATCTTGTTGGTCTTGCAGGTGCTACTGGACTCATATCTTGTGCTAGATTCATTCCCAGGGTATTCTGAAAAATATTACTTTGTCATGTATGGCTGCGAGAGTTGGACTATAAGGAAGGCCAAGTGCCAAAGAATAGATTCTTTTGAACTATGGTGCTGGAGAAGACTCTTGAGAGTCCCTTGGACTGCAAGAAGATCAAATCAGTCAATCCTAAAAGAAATCAACCCTAACTGTTCCCTGGAAGGCCAGATAATGAAACTGAAGCTCAAATACTTTGGCCACCAAATGAGAAGGGAGCACTCACTGGAGAAGATGATGCTGGGAAGGATTGAAGGTCAAAGAAGACGGGGACGGCAAAGGATGAGATGGTTAGACAGTGTCATAGATGCAATGAACATGAAATTGAGCCAACTTCAGAGGACGGTGGAAGACAGGAAGGCCTGGCGTGATCTGGTCTATGGGGTCGCGAAGAGTCGGACTCGACTGTGCGACTGAACAACAACAACAAGGGGGAGGGGGTCAGAAATGACCTGGTGAAGTCAAAGCATAGAATGCTGTGACCAGCTGAGAAACTGTTGAAATGGTAAAACACAAGGAAACTGAGAGACCGGCTTGCTTAAAACTCTTAGCCCTTATAGTATCTTGGAAAGAAAAACATCTGGGGAGTTCTCACTTGGTTACCTCCCCCTACCCTGCAATTCCTCACACACATACACCTGAAATTATTCCTCTTCATAGCAGACTTCATGACTGGATACCTATCAGCAAGACAGCAAACTAGGGCCACTCGCAAGGATTCTCTGCTTGCTGGGGAGATTCCCCAGGTATGCAGAAAAATAAGATGTGGTAAATAAACATCCTGTCTTCACTCCAAAGGTGGCCTGTTGAGTACTGAGCATGCTCTGGAAGGCACAGAATTTTGGAGGCAAAGCTAGAGGAAGGAATATGGGGGGAAGAGGAAATTAATCTGTGCTGATGCTAGAATAATGACAGTCTATTTCAGCAAAAAAACAAAAGTTTGTAGGAACTGATAGTATCCTGGAAGGCAAGATTTGGGTCATGAAGAAATTTCTTGATGGTTTATCCCTGTCCCTCGATTTGTCACAAAGAATTTAGTCATAATTTATTCTTCCAAGCTGATTCTGAAGTGGTTTTCCTTAGCTGGACTCTAGAATTTGTAGATTCTGCCTGGAAACAAAACAGAATGATTTGAAGTTATATCAGCTCCTTACTTTTAAATTTATGCTTATAGCATACAGTTACCTGAGTGAACTATATTACAGACGTATTCAGCTAAAAGGCATCACATGAATCAATAACTTTGGCTGTAAAGAGCTGGCCTACTGGCTTAGGATTTTACCAGTTCCACGCACATTAGATGTGTCAATGAGATGGATTATCCTGGGACTTCTAAATGAATGTGCCTAGAACCGGAGTCCTCGATTCAGTTAACTTGCTTGTCTTCAGTTGTTTGGAAACAAAGTTTAATTGAAGATGATTTCTGTAGATGTGCAGTCCAGTTGTATGTATGTTTACTTGCAAGTCCCTCTGAATTAAAAAATACTTCCTCCCAGGTGATCCTGTAACTTTATAGCATTATTCCATTTGTAATTAAGTATGAAAATCTAGAAACTAAGCAAGCTGTTCTAAGTCTTTTGCTACATATGCAAAAGGAGAGCAAGATATGCTACTCCTTTGGAGGGAAGGGGAGTCTATTTGGTACCACCTTCAGAAAGGCTGTATCAGTGACTGATAGGAGACTAGAATGCTTAATGCACTGCAGATAGTACTTTAGAGTCCAAGCATAATGCTAATAATGTGTAATACAGGGTTCATATCACCTCAGTCCTGAAAGATCTACAATGGCTGCCCATTTGTTTCCAGGCACAATTCACAATACTGGGTCTTACATGTAAAACTCTAATTGGCTTATGGTCAGGGTATTTGAAAGACCACCTTGTGCAATATTGTCTAGGCCACCCATTAAGATGTGCTTCACAAACACAGCTCTCTGCGCCCCTCTCTTCATAGGTAAGGTGGGTGGCAACCAGAGACAGAGCTTTTTCGGTAGCGGCACCTCAGTTATGGAATGCCATTCCTCTTGAGGCTTGCCTCTGCCTACATTGCTTTCTTTTATGTGCCAGGCAACAACATTTCTGTTCACCCAGGGATTTAATTAAGGGATTGATCTTATAATACTATTTTAAAATTGTTATTTTAAGCTATCAGTGGTCTGTTTTTAATGGTCTGTACTTTTATCCTGGACTGGGTTTTTAATGCTGGGTTTTAATCAGTTTTAATCTTAGGATGTTTTGTTTATGTTGTTCTTGTTGTTTTAATTTTGTAAGCCACCTCAGGCAAGTGTCTGGAGAGGCGTCATAAACATTTTCTAAATGAACTAAATAAATAATAATAAGGGAGGTTCTATATGTATCCTCATTTGTTTGTGTTGACTTACATGTCTGGATGAAAGCTTGCAGATGAGAGTACATCTCAGTACTGAGCAGTTCCCATATACTCTTTGCCATGGAACCATCATGACTCTTGAACTAATCCTGCCTGGATGAGTGGAAAACTCTTCTTTTTGCTGTTTTCCTTGAAAAAGAGAGCAATCGGTTCACTTCACTCCATGATTTTGCTTTAGGGGGAGGAGAAGATGAAGATCTGTCCAGTGCAGCTGATTCAGCCTTGAGGGAGAACAGGTGCAGAACTTTGCAGGGCTTGGCCAAGACATTAATATGCCACCCATGCTGCAGGCCGTCTACTTGAGTGATTCATTTGGGTGGAGATGACAAGCAGGAGATTTTTTTTGTTGTTGTTGGAGGGGGGAAACAATGAAACTGTGTGTGAGAGTGAAAGCAGGAAAAAAGTACATGGATTTTGAAATTTGGGCTACTATCTTCCACAGAGAGAGAGCACGGGAGGGCCAAGCCATTTTGCTTCCTCAAATGGCTGCACCCTAGAATGCTTTGAAATGTCATGCAGATATGCTGGTGTGCTGCTTTTAAATGTCCCCAATGATATTGTTACCTTAGATGGCTAGTAATAAGGAGGAATATTAGAAAAAAATAGTATTAGCATAAAGAAAGGCAATGGCTGACATTTCATGCCATAATGACTTACTTCCCATAGAATATGTTTTATTGAATGGGATTTGGGTGGAAATATTCCCTCCCTTACGCACACACCATTTTAGAAAATCAAAACTCATCTTGCAGATTCCTATTCAAAGAGATTCATGTGCAACTATAGTGTATTTTTTTAGTACGTAATTAACCAAAGACATTGCTATGTTTGTATTATCAGACATGGCTGGCTCTCTGGAATTAGAAACTCTGTATTGTTAATTTTGGTGGAAAACCTCTGGGGAGCATATTTCCCCGATGGGTTTTTTTTAATCTAATGTTTCCCCCTGTGAATTGTGTTACATTTGAAACACTCTAAATGTAACACTCCATCAAAATGATTTCCCAGATGAGACAGAGGAAACACCTTATTTTATGGGGATGGGGTGTTAAATTCCCAGATTCACTAAAGTGGAACACATACACCTAAATAGAGGTGGTTGACTGATGGATTTTCACCACTTTTCTGCCTCTTACAAAGGGATTTTTAAAAATGATTGTGTGTGTCTTTTTCACCATTTGAAAAATATTCCTTGAATGGCTAGAATATTGTATGTCAATGGAATGAGATAGTAATTACCTTATTTGTTGTATAATTAGTAACATTCAGTCACACTATTATCAGATAACATTCATATCTGAACAAATATGTCATTTTATACATTGGCCCTCGCGTTGCTGTTTCTGATTATCCACTTTTCAAACTAGAATTGGGTTGAGCAATTTATTATTTTATTCATATTTCTTCATTTCTACAAAATACCGCCAAAAAAAAGAAAGTGTGGGTGCTATATTCTTTGTTGCAAGAATCATCTGAGCTACACAAGCGCACACGCACGCGTGTGTGTGTGTTTTCCAATTTTCTTTATAACATGCCAGTATGCTGTTGGCAAATTCCCAACACTTCACTTTCAGCTGGGAAAGTCTCTGCAAAGCTCTTGACAGTATTACTACCCACATCATTATATGGATGGGCCTTCAAAGGGAGGGTTTGAAAACACGCTGTCTGGCCTAGGCTTGCCTTTAGAGAATAAGCACATTGCTTCTACTGTTTATTTTGGCATCTGAGATTATCTGCAAGAGAGTCACATTGTGGCAAAATAGGCTGACTGGAATAATACAGTTGCAAAGCTTGTATTGTGATTCATGCTGAATCCAGAACTGTTTGAGGTTTAACTCAAAATATAAAGAGTCATACAACGTAAATTAACAAGCCGAAAGCTTGTCATAAAAAAGTGCATGAAGGGCCCCTTTTCCCAGACAGAATCATCCTTGCAGAATATTCTAAAAATCATATTTATTCTGCTATGAAAACAGCTGCGCTTCACTCAGCAGCTTTGCTTCTCTATGGGGAGAAAAGAATCTTGACAGACTGTTGTGTTATCTCGTGGTAATGGGCCCATTCCTCATTCTCACTATTTTGCATTTGAGAGCCTCAGTGCTGAAGATGCTTCAGTCAGATCAGTCCAGGCATCACCAGCTTCTG
Organism: Gekko japonicus; assembly: GCF_001447785.1. Taxonomy (NCBI): domain Eukaryota; kingdom Metazoa; phylum Chordata; class Lepidosauria; order Squamata; family Gekkonidae; genus Gekko; species Gekko japonicus. The sequence continues at coordinate 221,108 of NW_015163109.1, read as the reverse complement.
TCTTTTTATTTTTAATAAGGCAGTAAGGTTTTTGCTTGAATTATTTCGCTGTATTTAGTATACGTTTTTGCTTGAGTTATTTCACCATATTTAGTATACGTTTCCATTTTGATGAGTAGAACATATTGTTAAAGGTAGAGGAGGTTGGTTGTGAAATATGTGTCACAGTTTAGCTCTTGACAGACATTCTACATCAGTCCTATATGTTTATATGACCTTGAATTTTTGAGATAAAGCCGGGTGGTATTATAAAGGAAGGGCTTGCCTTGCTAGTTTATTACAATATCCTTATGTTCCTCCTCCTTCATTTTCCTCAGGCTAAGTTCACTGCTACTGGGGAGAAAGACCTCATGAAGAAAGGATGCAGGATTGGGTGGTGAAGCAGCTGGTGCTCTGCTGAGCTTCAAAGTGGCTGGGCACATGGCTTCTCACCCTTCAAGGAATAGGATTGGGAACTGGGATTGCTTCTATACTAACAGGTCTGTAGTTCTACAGTTCTCTTTTCATGGCATATTCTTCATAAGGTGGTTGTAGGAGTTTTAACAACAGTAGTTAGACCATCCTCCTTTGGTCCTGCTAAAAGCAAGTGATATGTTTTTTGAGCACTTGTCAGATGTAGCAAGCTGGCTACTGAATCCTTATGGGCTTCTGCTGGTCTCAAACCTGAAAAAACCCAACAACCAGTCACAGCTGAACCAGAACAATATCAAAAACAGTAACAATATGCTTACCGTCTCAGACATTAAAGTCTCAGAGATGATTTGGTTCCCTTTTACATGCATGTGTTGGGACATACCAAGAAGTTCTTAGAATATAATTCTTTTATATGCCATTATTTCATAAGAACATAAAAGAAGCCAATGTTCAATCAGGCCAATGGCCCATCTAGTCCAACACACAATGGTAAAAAAATACCAGGTGCCATCAGGAGGCCTAGCAGTGGGGCCAGGACACTAGAAGCCCTCCCACTGTTGCCTCCCCCCAGGCACTAAGAATACAGTGCATCACTTGCCCCAGACTGAGAGTTCCTATCTATACCTTGTAGCTAATAGCCACTGATGGATCTCTGCTCCATATGCTTATCTAATTCCCTCTTAAAGCCTTTCATGCTTGTAGCCGCCGCCACCTCCTGTGGCAGTGAATTCCATGTGTTAATCACTCTTTGGGTGAAGAAGTACTTCCTTTTATCCATTCTAACCCGACTGCTCAGCAATTTCATTGAGTGCCCACAAGTTCTTGTATTGTGAGAAAGGGAGAAAAGTACTTCTTTCTCTACCTGTTCTATCCCATGCATAATCTTGTAAACCTCGATCATGTCACCCCTCAGCCGTGATTTCTCCAAGCCAAAGAGCCCCAAGCTTTCTTCAAAGGGAAAGTGTTTCAACCCTTTTATCATTCTAATTGCCCTTTTCTGCACTTTTTCCAAAGCTATAATATCCTTTTTGAGGTGTGGTGACCAGTTCTGTACACAGTACTCCAAATTGAGGTGTGGTGTACAGTTCTGTACACAGTACTCCAAATTGAGGTGTGGTGTACAGTTCTGTACACAGTACTCCAAATTGAGGTGTGGTGTACAGTTCTGTACACAGTACTCCAAATTGAGGTGTGGTGTACAGTTCTGTACACAGTACTCCAAATTGAGGTCGCACCATTGATTTATACAGGAGCATTATGATACTGTCTGGTTTGTTTCCAATTCCCTTCCTAATAATCCCCAGCATAGCATTGGCCTTTTTTATTGCAGTTGCACACTATTTAGCCACTTCACTGCTTACTCCCAACTCCAAATCATTAATAAACAAGTTAAAAAGCATTGGACCGAGTACTGATCCCTGTGGTACCCCACTGCTTACCACCCTCCACTGAGAAAATTGCCCATTTATACTCACTCTCTGTTTCCTATTAATTAGTTTTTAATCCACAAGAGGGCTTGTCCTTTTATCCCATGACTGTTGAGCTTACTTAGGAGCCTTTGATGAGGGACTTTATCAAAAGCTTTCAGGAAGTTAAGGTAAACGACATCTATTGGGTCCCCCTTGTCCACATGTTTGTTCACTCCCTCAAAAAACACTAACAGGTTAGTGAGACAAGATCTTCCCTTACAGAACCCATGCTGAGTCTGCCTCAATAGGTTTTGTTCATCAATGTGCCTACTAATTCTTTCCGTAATAACAGTTTCCACGAACTTACCCGGTATCGACGTCAGACTGACTGGCCTGTGATTTTCCGGATCTCCTCTGGAACCCTTTTTAAAGATGGGAGTGACATTAGCTACCTTCCAGTCCTCAGGAATGGAGGCAGATTTTAAGGAAATATTACATATTTTTTGTCAGGAGGTCCACAAGTTCACATTTGAGTTCTTTCAGAACTCTCAGATGTATGCCATTCGAGCCTGGTGATGTATCAGTTTCAATTCACCAGTTTCAATTGACACAACAAGTAGCTGAGCTAAGTCAAATATGAGGTAATTAGATAAATTTATGTGGCTGACAAATTAACAAGTCAGGAGGGGCGGAATGTACGTACCCCAAAATCCTTAAGGAGTTGAAATGTATAATTGTTGATTATACACTTCACTTGTCACTAAAACCAATGTATTTACCAGAGGACAGGAAAACAATTAATTACTTATAAAAAGTTATGGGGGCACCAGGGCATTATACGCCAGATATCCTATAGTCTCTCCTAGTTAGATTGTTGTCTCCTAGGTAAATCACACGAAAGCCAAAATTAAGAATGTAATGAAAGCAGGGCTTGCAGAGGACAGATTAACATTGACTTCTGCAAAGGGAAGTCCTTTTTCGCAGATCTTTTTGAATGTTTTGAGAGAGTCAATAGTCATGTGGTAATGAGAGAGAGACTAGTACTAGCCAATACCTTTGACATGCTCCATTACCAAATGCTTCTGAAGAGGCAGTCACTGCTTGTCTCTGTACTGGAAATGAATTAAAGCACATAAAACAAAGGCAAAAATAAATGGACAGTGTGGCGTCCTCGCTTATTGGGGAGACGGTTTTACCTTTAAAACATTCTCTGTATACATGAACTTGGTAGATTTCTGCTGCCACCAGGAATTAAAAATTCCGAATCTCTTTCTTTTGGTAGAATGACCCAGGATCTGGGCACTTCAGAGGACTATGTGGCCCTGAGGAAGGACTATTCTGATTGCTGGGATAAGTTTATTATTTATTAAAGAACAAAATAGGTTCCTGGGTATTTTTGAACTGTTGCTGAAGAAAGGAACTTGTAAATATAACTGGCAAAGCTTGGCATCACAAACAGTCTCTCAAACTCCAATACTCCACTCTGGCAGGCTTAGACACTCAGTCTAATCTCTCTCTTTCTCATATATATAGCCACACAGGCTAAACTCTTTGTCTTATTCACACAGAATAGACTCAAACTCTCATAATCACACAGACTACACTGTTTGTCTTATTCACACAGAATAGACTAAAACTCCCATAGTCACACAGACTATGCTCTCTCTTCGAACTTCACACACAGAATCTCCTCAGAGACACCTCTCCTCCCACTGTCTCTGTCATGAGCCAGTCACATCACACTTGTCTCCTATCACTCTCCTTACAGTACTGCAGTCACACTAAACATTTAAAGAAACACACTCACCAAAACATGAAATCAATTCAAACATTTTCACAGCAATGAGAAGTAAGCAGTGGAATTGCCCAAGGGTCTGTGTTGGGGCTGTGTTGAGTCTATTTAATGTACGCTTAAATGAATTAGTGGCAGTGGTGAGCAGTGAGAGAAGCACATTTTCAGATGTCACCACATTATTGAGGATGGTGAATCCTAAGCAAACTGTGAAGAGCTCCAGAAGGATCTCATCTAAATGTCTGAGTGAACAACAAAATGCTAAATGAGATTAAGCATAAGTAAAAGTGAAATGGTGTTCATGAGGTAAAGTAGCCTACCTGTACACCCATGGGAACTGAATTGGCTTTGACTCCCCTAGAGAAATATCTTGGGTTTGTATTGGATAGCTTTGTGAAAATATCCGCTCTCTGTCCGGTGACAGCGAAAAGGGCAAATTCCATGTTAAGGATTGTTAGGAGTAAAGATAATAAAAGTCATTGTCATATCTCTATATAAATCTGTGGTGCAGAATCTGAAATAGTTTACACACTGTCATCATCTCAAAAAGGATATTGTAGGTTAGAGAAGATGCAGAAAAGGGCAAACGGCTGCAGCACCTTCTCCAAGAAAGGCTAGAAGAGTTTGGAGATTTTTAGTGTACAAAGAAGGTCAACCAAGGGAAGACAGTAGAGATTTATGAAATCATTAACGGTGTGGAAAATGATGAAAATACTCCCCTGTCATAAAACTACATTGTAAGCTCATCAAACCACATTGACGAGTAGATCCAGAAGACAACAGGCAAATAGAAAGCATAATTAATTTATGGAATTAGCTGGCACAAGATAAGGCGAGGATCGAATCTAAATCAAGATGGCCTAATTAGATACTAGAGAAATTCAGAGGATAGATGTATGATCACCTGTCAGCCACAAAAGCTAAACTGAACTGCCAGGGTAAGAGGCAATGTATCTCTGGATCTCAGAGTATCAATAGTTCCTCTTTTGAACAGGCCTGTAGCTACAGTGGGGCATTTTGGGACTCTGCCCCCCTAATTAAAAGCCCTGCCCCAAAAATAGCCATACCAGAAATCTTCGTTTTGAGGAGAGACCCCCTGCTGCCTGAGCACCACAGCTTCCCCTCAGGCTTCCTTCTCCCTCCCACTGTGGAATTAAATGCCCTCTGAGCTGGGGGTTTTTAGGAACTGACGGGCTTGCCCCTAGGAAGGAAGGGCTAGAAACAGGCTCGGAGTCTCCCCCTTTAAAGACAGGCATTCATATTAATTTAACTAACTTTAATTTAACTGCCACCTTAAACATTTAAATGCCCCACCAACCCCCCAAAAAATCTGGCTATGGGCCTGCTTTTGAAGTTGGCATTTTGAAAATGAAGAAAACACTGAAATCTTCTGGAACACGTTTTTAATTTTGGAGATTCCTAGCTTTGAAGGCTACTCCCCCTGGTGGTTTATAAAAATAATCAGCCTCTAGAGAACAAAGCAAAATGATTCCCCCGCTTTTTCTTCTTCTTTTTTGCTGTTTTTGCTGATTTCCAATACTGAATTGCTTCAGTAGACAAAGATACAAGAGCATCTGATTTGTATGTTGTAAAAAAAAATTATTGTGGTGTTGCACTATCATGTCTGAATGCAGAAAACCCTTTAAGATGCAGCCTGCATGCCTGGAAGAGAGCCTCAGTGGAACTTCATTGTGTGTAAGCATGCTTGGATCACAGCTGGGTGTTTTAGCTCGACTGAGAGTGACAAGTGCAGCATGTTGTATTGCATTAGCTGACAGATGCTCACCAGTTGCTTCACAAGTGCACAGGGAATGCTTTATGTTAGAATTAATCTCTTTAAAAAAAAAAATCTTGGGCATATAACCTTTTGGTACCAGATAGTGCATTTCTTGCTGAGTTGAAAGGTATTTCTCTTATTATCACTCTTTCTTCAGTGTCTGGATCTACTAACCTCTCTAAGTCTTTGACAATGGCATTTTGCCACCGTGGGATGTGTATGTCAAAATACTTCGCTCATCCTTGAGGAAAGCTGTTTCACAGTGATGGGGAAATTGTTCTGATTAATTTAAGAGAGACACTGTACAATGCGTAGTTGCCAGCAAATACTTTGGCTGCACTTTAATTTACTTGTGCTTCAGTATTACTGTCATTATTGTTAATTCTTTTTCTGGCATCAATTTTATCTGATTGGGAGAGGAGGGAAATATATACTATTTGGAAGACCTTAGAACTTTGAAGACAAACTATGAACTTCCTTGGCATAACAGTACCCACAGACTTGACAAAATAAATATATGCAACTGACTATTTATTTATATTTATTTATTATTGAGATTTATATCCCGCCCCATCCAGTAATTCAGCTCGGGGCGGCTTACAAAGGTTAAAATATAAATACAACAGCAGCATAATAAACAATATATCTGATATAAAATTTGGTGCTAAAATTATTTACATAAAATCCAAGATGGACGACGTCCCACACTGGCGGCCAAGTTCTTCGTAGCAGGAGCTCCAGGAAGAGTGTTTTCCAGATCTATTGGGCGGCAGCTACCCCAACATGGGGTAGGTAGTTAGGATATCATTGATGGAACAGTGACGGCGGCGGCTCCCCCTCAAAGCCCTGGCGGAAGAGCTCCGTCTTACAGGCCCTGCGGAACTGCCCTAGGTCCCGCAGGGCCCGAGTCTCTTCCGGGAGCTCGTTCCACCAGATGGGAGCCGCCACCGAAAACGCCCTAGTTCTGGTCTGGGTCAATTTCACTTCCCGGGGGCCTGGAACCTCCAGGCGATGGAAGTTCCCCGATCTCAGTGCTCTTGGGGGAATGTACGGGGAGAGGCGGTCCCTTAGGTAGGCCGGACCCTGGCCATTCAGGGCTTTAAAGGTAAGCACCAGCACTTTGAAACAAATCCGGTATGCTATAGGCAGCCAGTGCAGCACATGCAGCACCGGTCGGATGTGGTCTCGCCTGGAGAGACCCATCAACAACCTCGCTGCAGCATTCTGCACTAGCTGCAGCTTCCGGATTTGCCACAAAGGCAGCCTCTACACTAGCTGCAGCTTCCGGATTTGCAACAAAGGCAGCCCCAAGTAGAGAGCGTT
>NW_015163109.1:214124-214231 GCF_001447785.1 Gekko japonicus | reverse complement strand
CCAAAGGTCGGGAGAGGGTGTCCCAACTCCCGGCCGATCCGGCCCAGGCCCAGGACCTCCGTCTTTGCTGGGTTTAGTTTCAACCGACTCAGTCTGAGCCATCCAGC
>NW_015163109.1:213824-213940 GCF_001447785.1 Gekko japonicus | reverse complement strand
TGTTAAATAACATTGGGGACACCACCGCCCCCTGAGGTACTCCACATTCAAGGGAGCGCCTCTGGGACCGCTGCCCCCCTATTGCCACCCTCTGTCCCCGACCTTGGAGAAAGGAG
>NW_015163109.1:200682-212380 GCF_001447785.1 Gekko japonicus | reverse complement strand
GAGGCAGTAATCCGGTCCACCGTCACTCCCGCTGCAAAGATCAGATCGATCAGATCGAGCGTGTGTCCGGCCCGATGCGTGGGGGCCGAAACGAACTGAGAGAGTCCCAGTGCCGACATGGACGACACTAGGCAGTAATCCGGTCCACCGTCACTCCCATCAGATCGATCAGATCGAGCGTGTGTCCGGCCCGATGCGTGGGGGCCGAAACGAACTGAGAGAGTCCCAGTGCCGCCATGGACGACACCAGATCCATAGCCCGGCTGGAGGCCGCGTCCTCGGCATGGACGTTGAAATCACCCAAGACCAGTAGTCTTGGGTGCTCCAGCGCCCAGCCTGATACGGCCTCCAGCAGGGATGGCAGACCATTTGCCGGTGTGTTAGGTGGTCGGTACACCAACCAAATGGCCAAACTCTCCTCAGCCTCCAGCATCGCACCGACACACTCCATACCCGCGATCTCTACCTGCGGGAGCGCCCTGAAGGAGTAAGCCTCCCGAATGAAAAGCGCCACTCCTCCCCCCCGCCCTCTGGTCCGTGATTGGTGAAGGACCGAGAACCCTGGAGGGGCAAGCTGGTTGAGCGCAACCGTCTCGCCCTCTTTCACCCAGGTCTCGGTCACGCATGCCAGGTCTGCTTGCTGTTCCTGCACGAAGTCCCGCAGGATTTCGGCTTTGTTGTTAATAGACCTGGCATTGCACAGCACCAATGACGGAGGAGGGTTCTGAATCCTGACCCCACTGCTGGCCACCCTCGGGATGAGTCGAAGGCTGGAAGGGCGCCGAGCCATACTACTTCTCTGCGCCCTTCGCACTCGGCCTTGCCTCGACCCACCGCTATAACCTTCAGAGTTTTGCAAGCATTTATGCACAGAGTAATGAAGTTTTAGGTTCTGCTGTTTACATAGTAGGACAGTGACAGAAGAGATCCTCCTAAGATAATTACATTTGTCCCTCAAATAAAATCTTGGATGTCTCATTCTTACACCAGCCAAACAGCTATTGAAATGTGAAAACAAGCGCCATCAAAATGTAAGCCTTTGGTATAGGTCAAAATCTCATTTATCTCCAATAAAGAGGGTCTTCCAGAAAAGGAAGAGTGATTTTTGCCTGTTTTCCCACTGAAACTTTTGCTTAATACCTAGCACTGTTACTGGGGAAGGAGACAGGGAGGTGTTTTTAGGGGTGCTGTGAGAGAAGGGGGAGTTCTGTTAGCTAAGTCGACAGGAGATGGAAAGTCTCTGGTTTGGGTTGGCTCATCTCAGAGAGATGAGGGGGTACCTGTTGCTTTTCTATAGGGAGGTGGATTGAAATTGTCCACTGAGACCATGGCTAGTGACATGGACTGCCTGCCAAGGTCTCAAGATAGCAAGAGGAAGGTTGCAGGCTTAACTTGTATGGGAAATTATAGCTGTTTCTATACAAATGCTAGAAGTGTCCAAGGTAAAATTGGGGAGTTGGAGTGCTTGGTGTCGGAGGGAAAAATAGACATTGTGGGTATTTCAGAAACTTGGTGGGATGAGGAAAATCAATGGGATACGGTGATTCCCGGTTATATATCATATCGGAAGGATAGGGGGGGAAGGGTTGGAGGTGGGGTGGCTCTGTATGTCAGAGAGGGTATAAAGTCCAGAAAGATCGAGAGGCTAAGAGAATTGGATTCGCTTCTTGAAGTTCTGTGGGTTGAAATAGGGGGGCCAAAATGAAACTTAACACTGGGAGTTTGTTATCGCCCACCGGATCAAAAGATAGAGGAGGATTATAAAATGATGAATGGATTAAAGATAGCAGCTAGACAAAAACACTGTGTCGTAATAGGTGATTTTAACTACCCACACATTGATTGGGTCAATATGTGTTCTAGTCGAGAGAAAGAGACTGAGTTTCTAGACACTCTAAATGACTGTGCTATGAAGCAGATGGTCATGGAACCTACCAGGGGAGAGGCGATCCTTGATTTGGTCCTAAGTAACACTCAAGACCTGGTGAGAGATGTAAAAGTGATTGCACCGCTTGGGAACAGTGATCATAATGTTGTTGAGTTCAACATTTGTACAAATACGGAATTGGCCAAAAAGACTCACACAACCACTTTTAACTTTAAAAGGGGTAATTTTTCTGATATGAGGGGACATGTGGGGAGGAAACTGAAGGGAAAAGTAGAAAGGGTCAAAACCATTGGGGAAGCTTGGAAACTATTTAAAACTACGATTCTAGAAGCTCAAAAAAATATATATTCCGCAAGACTAACTTATGGTTAGAGAGCAACTTTTTCATGTGCCTCACAGAACCTGCTCCAGGATGCTCAGCTGACAAGAATACGTATAATTCCACAGTGCACTTCAAATGGAGCCCCCAGGCACCACCAAATAAAATTCCAAATCGAGCTCATCTGCCTTAGTAATCCAGTTTCTGCAGCGATCACAGGCCATGGAAGGGGAAGTTGTTATCCCCTTGAACAGAAACCCTAGGAAAATCTATCTGAACACTCATATCTTTCAAAAATGGCAATGCTGAAACACAAATTCTATAGCTCTGATGCAGCAAACATCACTTAGATTTACCTATTTTTAATTTTTACTTTTAAATATCTGGATTGCAGGCAGAAGCTATAGGAAGGTCCATTGCTTGAAAAGTGTGTGGTGTCGTGGTTAGTGTGTCAGGTTAGGATCTGTGAGACCCAGGTTCAAATACCCACTCTGCTGTGGGAGCTTACTAAGTGATTTAGGAACAGACCCATGCTCTTAGCCAAACCTACCTCACAAGGTGTTTGTGAGAATAAAATGGAAGAGAGGAGAACACTGTAAGCCGCTTTGGGTCCCCACTGCAGAGAAAGGCAGGATATAAATGAGGTAAATAATAAATTATTCATTTGCTTCCTGGTTAATAGTGCTACTGAAATATGAGGCATTATCATTCTGAAAAGTAGGATAGGAAGGTAGGAAACAATAGAATGTAGTGAATATTGCTAAACTGTACTATGATTAAGCATTTGTTTGATCAGTGTTTTTTCCCCTTTAAAATGTCTTGATCCGTGTCCAGGACTACGTAATACATTGCTTAGCAGTCAGTAAATCAACCGATTATTAATTTTTGGAAAGTGCTCCCCTGTAGTCAGTAAATCAACTGGTCATTAATTTCCACAATCAAACAGAATTCATCCAACGCTACAGTAGTCTTCCTCTAGCCTAAGCTTTACTTATGCCAAGCCATGTTGCCTCTCCAACATAAAAAAAATCTGCCTATTCTTCTCCATGGCCATAGCTCTAGTTTTTGTTCTGGTCATCTCCTGTATTGGTGGCTATAATCTTCTTTCTGGCATTCTTCAGTTATCTCACCTTTAGCCATAATTTTACAGCCTGCCAAAATAATTCACCTCTCCCATTCCTCAGGTCATAGGATGCCCCCACAGATCCCTTCACAGACTTCTATCCCACCCCTTATATCCAGTATGAATTCATTATCCTTTTCAAGCTTATCCCTTGTTTCTCATGCCCCTTCCCATGACCTCCGCTTATCCAAGTCTTATTGCTTTCAGCTGCCTGAAGGTCTCTTGCTGACTGTCATGATTTTGTCCATTTTCCTTCTGCCCCCTGTACATGGAACTCCCTCCGCAAGCAGGTAAGCAGGTGCCACCTCAAAAGCCCATCATTTCCAGGATGGGTCTGATCTGACCTTTAATCCTCCCACAACAACAGCCAAGCTTTAAGTATGTGTAACTTAGTACATGGGCTGATGTTCATCTCTGTGTTTGTCTGTGACTATTTTCCATTTGTCTCTTGTAGATTGTAAATCCCTTGGGGCAGAGACCTACAAAACTCTTAACACAGCGTATACTGGTAGTGCTATAGCAATGGTTCTCAATCTTTAGCAACCCAACAACCCCCATTTTGATTTAATTTTTTTTCAAGAAATAGCCTCCTTGTCAGTACCTGCCAGATGCCAGAGAGACCCTTTTCAAAAAAGACTTTTGTCCTCTTAGGTCTTCAAAACACCGCAGTGGAAACTATCTCAATTACAGGTTTTTTTTAAAGCAAGTTTAAGTAAAATGTTTGCATTGTCTGTACATGGTCTACAAAGGTGGGTCTCAGAAGGTAGCTGATTCATAGGGTTGCCAATCTCCAGGTGGTAGCTGGAGATCTGGGATTATAATTCATCTCCAGGTGACAGAGATCAGTTCACCTGGAGAAAATGGCAGTTTTAGAAGGTGAACTCTATGGCATTATATCGCATTGAAATACCTCCCTTTACCAAATCCTGCCCTTCTCAGGCCTCACTCTCAAAATCTCCAGGTATTTCCCTACCTGGAGCTGACAACCCTACTGATACTATAGGGCTACATGGGAGGGAGCGGTGGCGCAGGCTGTAAATGCAGCCTGCTTTAACATCTGGCTGAACATCTGTTCGAGCCCCACCGTGGCCGGAGTGAGCTCCTGGCCTACGTCCCAGCTCCCGCCCACCCAGCGGTTCAAAAGCCCGTTAAAAGGGCGAGTAGATAAATGGGGACCTACCCTTAGTAGGGTAAGGGGCACCCCCTCGTCCTGAGGAGTGTGGTGTGCGGTGGTGGCGAAGGAACAGCGATGATGGCGGCAACGGCGATAGCGGAATCCTGGCAGCAGAGACGAGGTGGCTGCTCTGTCTGGAGCATTCCTCTTAGGGGCTGTCTTCACTTCTGCATATTTTGGACAAAACTGCAGCTCTGATCTGACCCATCACCCTTACCATAAACAGCTGAAATTCTCTATGCGTGTCTTCAATTTTGAATTCAGAGAATTTCTTTTGGAAGGGAGGATTTATAGGGGAGAGAAGGAGTCCACTGCAAAACCAAAACAGGGATGAGAATTCTGCTGTGCTCTGTCTGGAGCATTCCTCTTAGGGGCTGTCCTCACTTCTGCATATTTTGGACAAAACTGCAGCTCTGATCTGACCCATCACCCTTACCATAAACAGCTGAAATTCTCTATGCATGTCAAATTCAGAGAATTTCTTTTGGGAGGGAGGATTTATAGGGGAGAGAAGGAGATTAATTTCCTTTCTTGCTTGCCTTTTGTAGTAAAAATGACTTGTGGTGGAAAATTATAATGGGGGGGGGGATGTTATGCTGGCTGTCAACCCTAAACTCTAGTTGCTGTATTCAGAAACTGAAACATGGATGATAGGACTACTGTACTTAGAGAAGAGTTCAAAGTGATAGTCTAGATAATTGTGTAGCTCTGAGGACAGAGGCAAAACACTTTCCTCCCATACTATTTCCCTGATTAAAGCCACCTTGCCTCTTTTAGCCTTGGTAGGAGAAAATGCAAATACCCTGTCTTTTGCCTACCTACAGGGACTACAAGCACCCCTTAGGGAACACAGTTCTAACTGGAGAAAGTGAAAGATTAACACTTTCTACTTCCACCTCTTCCCTAAAGCCATGGCCCCAATCCATATTGCAGGCCTTCTTGACTACTGTTTAAAGATAACCGGCAGGGGGGGGGGGGGTGTTGTTTGATCATGGATCCCCAATGTCACATGTCGTTTCAGCCTCTCTCAGGAAAGCTGCCTATATGTACCCAGCTATGGATAGATTCCTGATCTCCTGCTTTCAGTAACCAAATGTGGTTCTTTTATACATGTAAACAGTTGTCACAAACCTGGTCATGTTCTGGGACAAGACTAGCCACCGTCTTACCCTCCCTTTTACTATCACCACCACCACCTCAGGGAAAATCCAGCCCTCCTTTCTCTTGTGCGTTGCCAAAGGCTGACACCACAGGGGTGTATTACTGAAGTAGCCAAGGCAGGTGAGTGAGGACATGTGCAGACTCTCTCTACTTAAACAACTTTATTTCTACAAGGCACAGACTCAGGGTACTACAAGAACAGATTTAGGTGCACTAAGCAAAATAAGCAAAAGGGAAGCTACTAACTAGGTACTTGCAATCCATAGTATATCTGGTCTTTTTTAGTTGCATGATGCTCCCCCCAGTGTATCTGCAACCATCTTTAGCATTATTCCCCTCTGTCATCCTTCATGGCAGAATACACAGGAGAGACAGCTCCCCTCAGTGACAGGAATGTACCCCCAGGCCAAGGTCACAGCTCTCCCTTTCAGCCCCCACGTCATGGGTACTCCAGGGCCTTTAGCCAATCTGGGTGCCAAGTCCTGGGCTCAAACCCACAAGAACCTGGACCCTCCGATCAAGAGGTGTTAACATATTAAATGCTAGCATGTTTACCCCAGTCAGCTGGAAAGGATGCTCTCTATCCAGTGGAGAGCAGAGACCCCAGTGTCCTCTTCCTTCACTATAACTGTCACAGCATCTCCACCCCCCTGTCTCTCATCCCTCACAACAGTACAGTGAATGTGGAAGTATTTATGAGAGATAATCCAATATGGTAGTCAGCAAGAGGTGAGTGGTGAGAGAAAAAAGGGGAGACTGTCCAAATACTGACAGGTACTTGAGAGCTTCAAAATTGCCAGTGAAGTACCAAGATCAGTTATGTTTGCCATTATTAGTAAACAAACTCTCAGATACTCCTACTAGTGTAGATTTCAGTCCTTGATTCGTCAGTGACAACCTCTAAAGATGCAGATGCACATGTGAAGCTGGGAACAAATACTGTGAGAACTGCCTTGAAAACTGATTTCTCAATGTTAGCACTTATTCTTCATGTAAATGTACTTACCCAGCTATGTGCAGAAAATTACAGCTTTGACTCCTTGTGCTGGTTACTTAAGAGTTGTACCTTAAGGCTGTCGTTGGTAGAGTTTGTACTGCACCTGGCAGACTTGTTTGCAAATACCATTAAAAAACAAGCTGTAGCAGATTTCAGGATGCTTTCCTCGAGCAATAGTAAACTGCAATTCAAGGTGTGAATATACCATTGTTTCTAATGTGATCAGATTCAAATACATTGTACTCCTCCCCCCCTCCAAATCTGCCTTTCAGTTTTTTTGCTGTTCTAATTTGTCAGCACATTGGCAGTATAAGAGCCTTGTTCTGACCCAGTGATTTATTTCCCCACATTTGTTTTCACATAGACATGGGAGTGGCTTGCAAGACTGAGCTTTCTTGAGTCATTGAATCATACCATAGGAATCAACCTTACACTTCAGTGATTAAGCCATGAAGGCCGCATAAAGATTACAGAGATGGTTAACTTGAACCCTAACGCTTATTCCTGAGGTGTTTGTAAATATATTGAAGCCAGCAAATGAAGTTAGAGTTTAGAACTGTCCTTCTAAGCAGAGTTACACTCTTCTAAGCCCGCTGACTTCAATGGATTTGGAAGGATGTAGCTGCGCTTAGGATGGCACTGTGGGTAATGACCTCTAGTGTTACTACTACAAATCTTTGTACAAATCTCAAGTCTGCATGGAAACCGTGCATGTAGACCCTCTGTCAATTAGGAAACGAGGCACATCCCTGTCACGCACTCTCTGAGATCTCATGTTATCCTGTTCTGAACGTGGGTAGCAGTGCCTTCTATTATCTATATGGAGTGCACCAATTTGCCCCCATCTTAATGTCTTGAATCTTGCCATGCTGATCCATGCCACTGTGACCTCAAGGCTAAATTATTGGAATGAGTTATGTGTGAGGCTGCTACCTGATAAGGTCCCAGCAACTTATTTTGCTTATCAGGTGGTAGAGAATAGGAACAGCTGACTTATGGCTACCCCATGGGGTTTTCAAGGCAAGAGATGTTCAGAGGTGATTTGTCATTGCCTACCTCTGCGTAGTGACCCTGGTGTTCCATGGAGGTCTTCCATCCAAATACTAGCCATGGCTGACCTTGCTTGGGTTCCCAGATCTGATGAGATCGGGCTAGCCTGGGCTATCCAGGTAACAGCAGAGCTCCACTAGCTCTGGCATATCCAGGTCTCTGTCTCTTCCTTTCTTCAAGCTGATTCCTAAGTAAAAGAACATACCCCGCATACTACACATTCGGAGGAAACAAGTCTTTTTTCATGTTTTCATCAAGTTACAATAAATGGTTTGGAGCTAGCCAGCTTTTCTGTTGGTGAAAAAGGAAAGAGGGCTTGACCACCAAGAAAGGTTACGCTGAGGGTCACTGGACCCCACAAGTAGAAAAGCCATGTGGAATGAGGGAGGCGGTAGGAAGGAGGAAAACTCTACGTGAAAAAGCTAGCTAGCTCCAATCCATTATCTTGTATTTTGAATTGCTTTTTAATCAAAATACTTTTTTCTTTTTTAAAGCTTCATATGAACCCATGGCTGGGTAACACAGACAAGGATGTCAAAAGATACCATGTGGTACTGTTTTGCTAAGTGAGACATTGATTTTGAACGCCATATGTGCTAATGCTTTCATTTGCTTGCCATATGATTTTTTGAGATAGTGGCTTTGTGTAACCTAAAAACAATATTCTAGAATATTTATCAGCGATGTACTAAATGTTCCACAATGAAGCTGCTGGCGTGACTCCTAAACGCACAGGCTGTGGCTGTCAAAATTGTCAAATGAATCTAGGACCCAGATCTGTGTGCCTATTCAGGTGCTTGAAATATTTAGCTCTGGATTTAGACAGTTACTTTTTGTCAAAGCTGTCAAAACAGATAGAAATAAATATATATTATCTCCTGGAAAGAACACATTTCAGCTGACTATGGTATATTAATGAAAGCATTGCTATTGACCTATAATATTTTGGGACACTCACAATTCTGCCACTTTATTCCGTTTTGTCAGATCTGTGCATATCTGAAGAATAAGCTCACTTGTATACACTTTTAGTAAACAGCTACATTATATGGTTGCGTTAAATCCAAGAGTTGTTCTGGATATCAAGTTGACACACCTCCACTGCTTTTTAAAATAGATTTTGCATGCTTGTCAGCTTGCAGCTACGTAGCATATAAGAAACCTCCATCTTGACAGGCAAACTAGTGGGTATGTACACCTTTGCAGAATCTCAGCTGCTTATCTAACTCTGCCAAACCTAATTGAGAGGAGTGTTAATTATTCTGTAGTCTTGAGTGCAGGGGAGTAAGACCTGGGAGGTAGAAGAATGGGTTGTCAGCAATATAGCTGGAGGGAATTGGAATACATATTACCTAAGGGAGTGGTATCCTCAGTCTTCATCTACTTTAATTCCCTCACCAGACACATCAAACAATAATGCTGTAGGGCTTGAAGAAATTGGGGCAAGACAGCAGGGGCAGTGGGTGGCAGATGATGACAGCCTGTCTATAGAGCTGAGTGGCAGACTACTGGAGGGAAACCACGTCGCTGCATGGCTAGTGCAAGGGAAGGTATGTCTGGTAATTTAATTTTTTTGGGGGGTTAATGGGAGGAAAAATTTTAATATTGGGACAAGGTTGTTGGGCACTGTGGGATGACATATTTGGCACAAGGGTTTAATGAGGTTGAAATGTGATTGTTCACCTCTGGTGATTAGCATGGTAAATAAAACACCAATTCACACCAAAGGACCAATTCACACATCAATATACCAGGGCTGGACAATTTGAGGGCTAATGAATGGGCATGCAGTGGGCACGCAGAGTGGATTCCTGCAGAAACCTGCACAGGATTATGATAGTTTTGCCAAAAGCTCAGTCTTCCCCTTAGGATATGGTTAGAGATGATAAATGCTCAGAGAAGAATCTCTTCCTCCTGTAATCTATAAAGAAATCCTTTAAAATAATCTTCAGAGTGTGAGAACAGTGTTAATGTCCTTCATTAAAAAAACACTCAGTTGCCCTGTACAGATGTTTTGCCTAGCAAATATACTAAAATTATTAGGTATGAGTAAAATCATGATATTGATCTGCACAAGGGTAGATTCCTCGCTGGCTAGAAGCTTCCTTTAACATTCTCTCACTTTTTGGAATTCTTTTACTCCCTCTGAAGTCCATCCTAGGTGAAGACCGTGCTATATCTACAGCTGTTATCCTTTCCCCAGATACCCAAGTTAAATTGCATTGAAATCAAGGTGGGGGGGGGGGTCTAGCAATTGTGGTTGGAGTATTTTTGTTTTGTGCATGTTTTGTCATCCAGTCACAGCTGACTTATGGCAACCCCATAGGGTTTTCAAGGCAAGAGACATTCAGAGGTGGTTTGCCATTGCCTTCATAGCAACCCTGGACTTCCTTGGTAATCTCCCATCCAAATACTAACCAGGGCTGACCCTGCTTAGCTTCCGAGGCCTGACGAGATCAGCTATCCAAGTCAGGGCAGCAATTGTGGGAGAGGTCATTCAATCAGCAGCCAGCCTTTCTCACTGGTCTTATCACAAGAAACAACAGCTGTTACACTGTAAAAGGATCTACCTGCTGACTGTGGGAGGGTGGCTGGTGGGCTACAGGCACAGCTGCTTTCCATTAGCTTACAGTTAGTGCAGGGAAGAAGACAGCCGCAGTGCCTTGTTGAAACCTCACCTGATGGCCTTTCTGTTTCTGCTGCACAGCTATGGTGATTTTGGTTTCAGAATGAGAAGCAAGGTTCTACTGTTTGGTTTGTGGTTTCCTGCACCCAGCCTTAGCTGCTTGCTCTCACTAGGTATGAAAAGCTCTCCCAAAAGGCTGCTTTTCCTTCAGTGACTGTCAGTGATGTGTTGATGAAAGTGAGCTTTTGCTTAAGAAAACTCAGTCCACAGTAAACCAGTTTGTCTCTCACACACCACTTCCAAAGTGTCTACTTGTAGAAATCCATTCTTCAGGGATCTCTTCTTCACTGCATGCAGAAGTTTGCGATGTACCTGAATTTTCTCTTTAAAACACACATTGCTCTTAGATGTGTAGCCTCCTCCATCTTAAAAGCTCAGGGTCACTGATAACATAGTTTAAAGCAGGGGTCCTCAACCATTTTTAGCCTGTGGTGGAATTCTGACAGGGCATGGTGGGCACAGTCACAAAAAATGGCTGTCATAAAATGGCTGCTGCAGGAAGTGGAGCCAACTACAAAATGGTTGCCTCAGCTTACCTTTTAGGCACACAGTGAAGATGGGAGGTGCTTGTCCACTCCAGAACTGCTGATTTCAGGAGGGAAGTTGAAATACCTAAATTGGATTTAGGTGATAAGAGAGGACATCCTACAACTGGTGGACAAATCACCAGGCACGGATGGCATCCACCCAAGATTTCTGGAAGAACTCAGTGTGGACGTGTGGATCTCCTGACCAAAATATACAATCTATCATTAAAATTGGCCTCCATTTCTGAGGATTGGAAGGTAGCTAATGTAACCCCCATCTTTAAAAAAGGTTCCAGAGGAGATCCAGGAAATTACAGGCCGGTCAGTCTAATGTCAATACCAGGTAAGTTGGTGGAATCCATTATTAAAGACAGAATTAGTAGGCACATTGATGAATAAAAGCTATTGAGGAAGAATCAGCATGAATTCTGTAAGGGAAGATCTTGTCTCACTAACCTGTTAGAGTTCTTTGAGGGGGTGAACAAACTTGTGGACAAGGGGGATCCAATAGATGTTTACCTAGACTTCCAGAAAGCTTTTGATAAAGTTCCTCACCAAAGGCTCCTAAGTAAACACAGTAGACATAGGATGAGAGGATAAGTCCTCTTGTGGATTAAAAACTGGTTAATTAACTGGAAACAGAGAGTGAGTATAAACGGGACAGTTTTCACAGTGGAAAGTGGTAAGCAGTGGGGTACTGCAGGGCTTGGTACTAGGTCTGGTGCTTTTAACTTGCTCATTAATGATTTGGAATTGGAAATAAGCAGTGAAGT
>NW_015163109.1:194804-200477 GCF_001447785.1 Gekko japonicus | reverse complement strand
GCCAACACTATGCTGGGGATTATTAGGAAGGGAATTGAAAACAAATCAGCCAGTATCATAATGCCCCTGTATAAATTGATGGTGTGGCCTCATTTGGAATACTGTGTACAGTTCTGGTCACTGCACCTCAAAAAAGATATTACAGCATTGGGAAAAGTGTAGAAAGGGGCAATTAAAATGATCTGAGAGAGTCCTCAACCAGGGCTAGGGATTTTTTGACCCTGGCCCCTGTCTGGTGGAACTCTCTGCTGAAAAACATCTGTGCCCTGTGGGATTTCTTACCTTTCTGCAGGGCATGTAAGACAGAGATGTTCCACCAGGCCTTCGGTTGAGGACAGAGACAAAACAGCACGTAGTCTGGCACTCTCATACCCTCCATTCTCCCCTCCCCCCCAGGAAGCTTGTGGAAGCTGAAATTTTTTCCACTATCTTGAAATTGGATTGTTTTATTTGTTGCTATATGTCTTATGTATTTCATTGTTGGTTTTAACTTTATTTATTGTGTAAACCTTCATTGTAAACTGCCCTGAGCCCTGCTTGCAGGGAAGGGCAGCCTAAGAAAACAGTCAATCAAGGGGATGGAACACTTTCCCCATGAAGGTTAAAGAGATTAGGGTTCTTTAGCTTGGAAAAATGACTGAGGTGTGTTATGACAGAGGTTTACAAAATTATGCGTGGGATAAAGAAGGTAGAGAAAGAAGTACTTTTCACTCTTTCTCACAATACAAGAACTCATGGGTGTTCAATTAAATTGATGAGCAGTAGGTTTAGAACAGATAAAAGGAGGCACTTCTTCATCCAAAGAGTAATTAACACGTGGAATTCACTCCCACAGGAAGCGGTGGTAGCAACAAGCACACACAGCTTCAAGAGGGGATTGGATAAACATATGAAGCAGAAGTCCATCAATGGCTGTTAGCCACAAAGTATGGATGGAACACTATGTCTTCTGGGGCAGTGAAGCTCTATATTCTTGATGCTTGGGGGGCAACAGTGGGAGGGCTTCTGGAATTCTGGCCCTGCAGGTGGATCTCCTGCTGGCTGGCACCTTGTTTTTGTGCACTGTGTTACACAATGTTGGACTGGATGGTCCATTGGCCTGATCCAACATGGCTTCTCTGGTGGTAGCTGTGCCAAAGGATCATTCAAAAATCTGCATAGCCAATCAAATCTTCAGTGGCCAGTCAGAAGCCTTGCTGGGCAAAAGAACCACCTAAAAACACTTGGCATGCACCAGAAAAGATATTGGCGGGTGCTGTGGTGGCCATGGTCACCACATTGGGAACCCCTGGTTTAAAGCTTAATTGAAATTACAGCTTCCCTCAGACTACTACTTTATTTCTTGGGAATGAGGACGGAATTACAGTAATATGGCAGCCTCCATGCATGTCCTACCTGGCCACAATAATACACTACACAAGTGTTGTTGTTGTTGTTGTTATTCGGCCTGCCTATGCCAAACTATGAAAGGTATTGGAGCCTAGTCCTGCCAACATGTGTTATGATTCAGTAACTATAATGTTGTTCACATCTGATCTAAAACTGATTCCTCTTTCTTCATTAGATGTTTAGTTTAGTAAAGGGATTAGGTCCCTGACCTGGCTAGCCCAACCTCGTCAGCTCTCCAAAGCTAAGCAGGGTCAGCCTTGGTTAGTATGTGGATGGGAGACAACCAAGGAATAATACCAGGGTTGCTGCACAGAGGCCGGCAATGGCAAACCACCTCTGAATGTCTCTTGCCTTGAAAACCCTATGGGGGGTTGCCATGAGTCGGCTTCGACTTGATGACAAAAAAAGGGATAAAAGAATGTAGCTCCTAACCCTCTCCTGGTCACATAGCCATCAGAAGCATGAGATATGATTTCTGAGAGGAATTGCCAGCTCTAAATGACTGCTTCCACATCACCCCTCTAAAAGCTAGGCTAATGTTTCCCAGGGTTGTGCATCCTACCATTGTGGTGATCTGGTGTGGATAAATTTGTGCTCAACCCAGAAACCATTTGCCTCTCAAGCAGTCTCCCTAGCTCTGGGCAAAGACTGTAGCTCATGGGTACAACCTTTCCCTAAATGCCGTTTTGTTACAAAAGTGATGTGTATAATACATATAAAATACATTTATTACGTCTTTCCAGAAGCATCTGCAATATCAGCTTAATATCAATATGAAACCAAAATATAATGAAATAACAATTGAATCGATGGTTGCCAACCTCCAGGTTGAGCCCTCCAAATTACAACTGATCTCCAGACTCTGGGGATCAGTTCCCCTGGGGAAAATGGCTAATTTGGAGGATGGACTCTAGCATTATACCCCACTGAGGTCTGCCCTCAAATTTCCAGGAATTTTCCAGCTTAGACTTGGGCACACCTAATTGAATCACAAATCTGTGATAGCCAGATAGCATCTAGAGCAGTTATAATCCTCTTAATTTGAATGACATAATTCTAGAATTTGAGTTATTTTGGTGCAGATCTCCAAGGCCCATTCCCCTGAACCTTTTCCTCTATTCATCTACACAATGTATCTATCCATCTGCACCCTGTGCCTTCTCTATCCATCTGCACAATAATTCATTCTGATAAATGTTTGGATATGTGATGCAATTCACCTTAACAAGAGCTGTGGTCAAAGAGGACTTGAAAGGAGGAAAATGGCACGTTATCATTGTTGTGTATGTTTCTTGTAAAAATCCTTTAAACAAAGCAAACAGTACCACAGCTGCACAAACAAGAACCAAATCAAAAGATTAGCTCCCAAATATAGAAAATTTAATTTCACTAGAATGATACACCATTGCACAGATTCTTAAATTCTTGGATTTGAACAAGGACGTTGAGGGACAACGGGCTATTCTTATGCTAACCAAAAGGGCAAACATGTGCAGCCAATTTTTGTCACAAGCTCTTTCAAGCTTCATTAACAATCTACATCACTCTAGAGCTATACAGTTTGAAATCTGTGCTGACTAGGAAAATAAATTATCTGTTTTGTCAACCTCTGAAAAGCTTTTGTGTCAATTATTTGTATTTAATAACTGAAGTATTTTTGCTACTACTAGCAATAGGTTCAGCTAAAATATGCTTTTCGGTTTAGCAAGGTCTTCCTACATGGGACCAACCTTGCTTGTTTTTGTCACACTATCATAAATGTGGAATTTTACTTATTAAGGGCCTTTTCACAGGCAAGGATTTACTGGCAGTTTTCTACTGTGTCACAAACCTCTTCCACCATGTCCAGCACATGCAATGGATGTGCAAAGAGATTGGTGTCTACCTCTGCCTTCACTGGGATGTCCATATAGAGCTGGTGTGGGTGTGCTCTGCATGAATTGTGTGGAGAAAGTTGTACTTGTGTAGACCTTCCACTGAATGTTCATAGAATGGAGGTGGTCATCCTGCTCTCCCTTTATACATGTTTCTCATGCGTGTTTGCTGTGAGAACAGTCCTAACTATACAGTAGCCCAGGGTTTAGGTACCTTTGCTGCTTCTGTTAATATATGAGCATGTCATGTAACTTGCCTGTGTGAAAGTAACAGGGCTTATGAAGCAGGGCCTAACACTGAGTCATTCGAAGCAATTATGAACGTGGAAGGATGTCTCAATATGAGTGTTTCTTTTACCATTGAGTCATCACACCCTACACTTGCACATCTAAGGCTGGAGAGAGAGTTGGTCCCCTAGACAGACTTGAACTTCTCAGATCCTTTTGAAATTAAGAATATAGTTTTGGCATACATCAGAGTATGTATGACAGCAATATAACTCTGGATTTTAGGATCTGCATGGGGAGGGCAGGGCACTACTAACCCTCTGCAAAGCTAAAGGACCCATCCAATACTTCTAAGGGGTCTTTTCCCTTGTATAAGAAGCTGGGAGTAGGGAAATTACTGAAGCCCTGAGCTCTAACTTGTCTTCTCCCTGCAATCCAGTTTTCATGTTCCTTTGAGTACATGATCTCAAAGGTACATTCACAAAGTGACGATCAGCTTTCTCTAAGGAGAAGCCTAGCATTTTTACAATTCTCCTGGGGTATGGACTTCTCCTATTTCTTTTTACGTGGTCGTGGTGTTTCCATTTGAATCTCCCTGCAATCCAGTTTTCATGTTCCTTTGAGTACATGATCTCAAAGGTACATTCACAAAGTGACGATCAGCTTTCTCTAAGGAGAAGCCTAGCATTTTTACAATTCTCCTGGGGTATGGACTTCTCCTATTTCTTTTTACGTGGTCATGGTGTTTTCATTTGAATGTTGGCATTCAGAAAGTATCAGAAGGCTCATGACCTCACACCTTCTCTCACAGAAGTGGCAGATGTCTGCGAAGCAATTTCAGGCTTTGGAATACTTGCTCTGCCTGCCTTTGCAATATTGGTGCAGTCCACAGGCTTCCAATATCTGCAGCACTGGCCTAACTGGATGCATTTCTACACACCATTTATCAATATAAAAAGGATTTTTGCCCAGATTTATAAATGTTGAACTGAGCAGAGGACTGCAGTCCTTTGCAGAGAGCTCCAGATGGCTCGACTCTAATGCAGTAGTTTTCCACCCATGGGCTGGAACTTTCAACTGTGTTGCAAACCCCTGAACAGCCACCTTTTTTTAAGGTGCTTTTTGGAAGGACCTGAAGCTAGTATATGCATGGAGAGCAAGGGCACCCTGCCTCATAGAATCACAGAGTTGGAAGAGGCCATACAGGCCATCTAGTCCAACCCCCTGCTTAATGCAGGATCAGCCTCCTGTCTCTTTGTCTACATACTGGGAGGAGCGATGGGGTGACAAGGTGAAGTCATGCAGCAGTGAAGAGGATTTCTCCGTGGCTTTAACTCTTGGCATGCTGCTCTTTATGGTATAACTCCTGGAGCTCAGATTGCTTGTCCATGCTTCTCTTGGTCTGCTGATCATTCTTCTGGCCTTGAAACTGGAGAGTTCAAAACTCTGGCCCTCTGCTTTTCCTATCATGAAGCTGGAATATCACATGCTTGTAGCCTAGTAAATTCCAAGCTGCTATTTAGGAGTTAAAGATGGGTCCTGAGTCTGGAAAGGTTGAAGGGTAATGTACATAAAACAATACTTGGTGCCCAAAACATTGTAGACAATAGTTTCAAAATCCTAAGGCTTCTGGATACAAACCACAATCCAATTAATAAGCACATGATTTCTGATGTGTGCACATAGCATTCTTTCCCACAGGAACTTCCTTGTTCATTTCAGATGAAGGAGCAGCTCTGTGCATCCTTTTTCTTGAATGTATGGAATTGATCCCTCTATTGAAATCAATGGAAAAGCCCTCTCGCGTAGAATCATAGAATGTTAGAGTTGGAAGGGACCTTGCAGGTCATCTAGTCCAACCCCCTGCACTCTGCAGGAGCATAGCCGAAAGATAGCCCTACAACATACCCGAATGATGGTTGTCCAGCCTCCACTTGAAAACATCCAGCGAAGGAGCATCCACCACCTCCCAAGGTAGACTGTTCCACTGCTCATCCACTCTTACAGTTAGGAAGTTTTTCCTGATATTTAGCCGGTAACGACTCCCTTGTAATTTCCACCCATTAGATCTAGTCTTGCAATACGGAGCAAGAGAGAATAGATCTGTTCCATCTTCTACATGACAGCCCTTCAAATACTTGAAGACTGCAATCATGTCCCCTCTAAGCCTTCTCTTTCCCAG
>NW_015163109.1:123133-194618 GCF_001447785.1 Gekko japonicus | reverse complement strand
GATCCCTTTCACATGTGCTGCTGTCAAGCCAAGTCCCTCCCATTCTATATCTGTGCCTTTGATTTTTTGTACCTAAGTGTAGGACTTTGCACTTCTCTCTATTGAAATTCATTTTATTTGTCTCAGCCCACTGTTCCAGCCTATCTAGATCATTTTAAATCCTGACTCTGTCTTCTTCAGAATTAGCAATCCCACCCACAGTATTCATAGGTCAAATAACCTTGTTGGTTTTGTTTTTTAATTACTTCCTCAGGTTTGAGTATCACATTTTAAAAGTAATCACAGTTATAGCAACTGTCCAAAGACAAAGGAAAATCATTGCAAACTACATGCAGTGTAAATCCTGAGCGGTGCCCTCAGTTCAAGTCCATCAAAATCAGTGGCTTTAGAATTGCACTGCAAGTCCCCTATGTCTATCTACAGCACAAGCAAACTTGAATTTCAAGTGGGAGTTCTGCCTACTGCACTGACATCAGAATTAGGAAATTAATCTGAAAAAAAATCTTGAAATGAGCCTTCTCCGGCCTTTTCATTAACTCAGAGATCGGATTCACTCTTTGGCTGCTTTACTTGTCTCCAATGCTAACCTCATTTTTGTGGATATTAAAAACAGATAAACAAGCCTAAAATCTATCTATTCATTCCCCCCTCTTTTTAAATAAAGTGTCCATATATTGATATATATTTTTTTACTTTTAGGCACCAAGCCTGAGGGTCTTCCGTCTAGTGATTTATGAAACTGCTTTTCCTGCTTAGTTCAATATTTTAACATTATTCCCTACAATATAAAACAACAGACAAATGTTAGTTTATACTTCACAGATCAGGGGGGTGTCCTTGATATGTTGCGCGGTGTGGGCATCAAACACCACCATCATCTCAGGCTGAGACCAAACCTAGCACCCTCATTAGGCTCAGGAGATCCAAAAGGAGGTGGGAACACCGGGCTGGCTGGAGGCTTTCATTGAAACCACCGATAGGCTGAAGGCAAACAGTCAAAGCAGGTGCTGAACATCCAAATATTGTCTCAGCTTTGGTTGTAGGTGGGTTGTCTGCACTTTAGAAGGCCTGACTGTAGGGAATGAAGCCTGTGGGCAGAGTAATCCTTTCAGCAGTGTTGATGGGTAACAACAGGATTCTTGACTTAGACTCTACATCTAATTCTTCTTTTGGGCAGGCTTTCCCGAACATCTCTGTTCACCAGATTATATGAGTACCTGGTGAGTGTCATTGCGGCAATCCAGAAGACCTCTCTTGAAGTCTCCATCCCTGTCCTAAGTTCAGTGATGGCACACAGTTAAGTCTTCTCCCAACAAAAGTCTAACGGCAACAAAAGTCTGCTTTGTTTTATCAGAACATCATTGTTGAAACATCATTGTTACTCTTTTGTGTTCAAAGAGTAACAGAGTATCAGTGGCATATACCCATTTTTTTCAAACATCTGTCTGAATTACCATTTGAAAATGAACAGTTCTGGCCCTGACCTTAGGTTTTAGGTTGACTACCAAATGTTGTAAAGAAGAATACTCCACTTTTTGGTGACAAGGACAAAATATGTTGATCCTGGCTTAGAATCAGGGGTCATTTTGTAGAAAAAGAGGTGCAGGAGCTCATTAGCATAACTTATTTGCATATGCCACACCCCTGACATCACTGGAAGTGTGTCAGAAGGCAACACCCACTGGACTGTTTTGGATTGCTAGTTATTGTGGGGGGGGGGGAACGTGCAGATCTGTCCTCGCAGAGGAGGGAGAGCTTGTACCTGAATAGAACTTGGTCTTAAAGATACCACTGGACTGTTTTGGGTCGGGGCTCTGCAACTTACCTGGCTGCTTCTTGCTCTGACTGAGGGCTGCTGGGAGCAAGGGGTGGGGCTTGTTGCATGTGCCCACCCCCTGGGCTCTTTACTGCCGGAGCTCCACTCCTGTGCGCTCCTGCAGGAAATGACCCCTGCTTAGAATAGTGAGGGAAACATGGGTGAGTTGCAGTTCCAATATAAGTCTTGGCAAAAAAAATTATTTAATTATAGCTTGCCTTTCTCACTGAGATTCAAGGCATATTACATGGTGTGAAACATGGCAATCAAATAGAATGGAAGTTCTAATAAGCAATGCGATAGGACTAGGATTACAAAAATTGGGGGCAGTGCAAAGAAGCATAAGACATAAGTCAAGTGATACAGAAAATGGAACAAGTCCTTCAATGCCAGACTTATTGGTGGGATCATCTGCTGGAGTATATCTGCTCAAATGCTTCAGGGAAATTAGTGCAGAGCAATTCCCGCATGGCTGGTTTGTTAAATGTGCTCAAAAATCCGTGTTTACCTTTCCCCCCCAGCAGACGTGGTACATCTGAAGGGGATGGGGGCAGAGAAGTAATTTCAGCCCAGAAACGGAAATAATAATTGCTTCACATCCTTACCAGCTAGTTTAATTTAGAGATGTGTACTGTGTCATCATGCTGTTATCTGCATCAGCACTATTAAACTTTGTTCAAATATGTAAAAAAAATGGGTGGAGTGCATAAACTGTTAGCTGGAGTTCACAGAACCGATCTCTTCCCCTGCAGCCTCTTCTATTCCTGGAAAAGCTGCCAAAAGTTGGGGTACCCTCAGCCACACAGCAGGATTCAGTGCAATGACTACAGCAAGAAGAGGAAATAAAAATCACTCCCTTCTTCTCTTGTGTAAATTCTTGCTTCCTTTGCAGAAGGGCTTACACAAGAGGGATGGAAATTTCTACAAGTTTTTCTGCAAACTGCACCCCCTTGCACTGCACCCTACTTGCTCCTTAGAATTCCTCCACAGGAGCAAGTTTTCAAGGGGCTGCAGAGAGGAGGAGAAATCCGTTTTGTGAAAGACTTCATTTACAGTTAATTGGATGCAGTCCACTGCTGTGTGGGCACATTATGTTGTTCACAACATTTACACAATGTTGATTTATAGCCCATGGCAAACCTGCATGCTGGGCTACCATGTGTCCAGATACTGTTTGCTAATGATGAGTAAGACATTACACTAGATGCCAGTTGTAACTTTACATAAAGAAATTGAATAAGGCTAAAAGGTGGTTGTTTGGGGGTTATTAAGAAAGAAAAATACTTTTTCTGGTTTGGCTAATAAGATCTGGTCCTGGATTAAAGGCATTAACAATACAAATGGATAATGATTAATAGGGTCAAGGCATTTAAAAATGCTGATTATAGAGAAAATTCATGTTCCATGATATATGTGGAAATAGGAAGAAACAAGACATAGAGCTTACTAATCAATATATGGAAATGTACTGGGAGGTAGGAATAAACATATATACACTATTTCCTGCTGTATGCACCCCACTTCCTTGAGCAGTGGAAAGTTACAGTGGTAGTGCATCACCTGGACTGGTTTCCTTTAGAAGAGATAACACTGGAGACTCTGGGCAATCTTGTGATATTTGCTTGACAGACACACAGCACTGTTTTCCAGCTCTATAATCCAATCTTATCGCAATGACTCTCTTATACTGCTCATATTGCACTGCTAAATTTTGTAAACTGCTTTGAGTCTCAGCAAGAAAGAAGGGCCTAAATAAAGTAAATGAGCCACACAGGGAGGTGATGATGGCCCCCTCTACAGAGCAGCAGATCTGCTATCCTGTATCAGAGCCATACAGAGAGTTACTATATCCCCAAGGTGCTTCAGCTATCTCTAGCAGTTTGCTTTCTTTTTCACACAGATACCAGTGTGCCTCTTCCCTTCAGGGTCTTTTTCAGGGGGGGGGGGTCACCTACTCCAAGCCCTAATGTGTGCTCCAATAGAGCCATTTTCTGATACTTGAGGGGTCCATTAAGGGGATAACCACAGTTGTTAAGGCACATTACTATTCTTTTTGTCATGGAGAATAGATGGATCCACAGGAAAATCTGTTATTTTGTATTTGACTCCTTATATGCTATGGTGATAACAGTGGAAATAGCAATCAGAGGAGACTTTCTGTGTTATGGGTGGACTTCCACTGAAGCTAAACGAAGTGGGACACAAAAATCTACACAATAAAGTACAGTGCTACTTTAGGTCCAAAAGGTTCACATACCGGTGTAGCCAACAGACGAAATCCTAAGGAAACAAGAAATGTTAGTTTCAATTAGCTTAATTTTTTGCAAAATACTGGAAAATCTGTAGAACTTGTGATTTTGCTGTAATGCACAGAACTACTCCTTACATCTGTTTAAAGGGAAAAATTGCATTTTCCATTTGTTATTTATGAACATTTATACCCTGCCTTTCTCCCCAGTGGGGACCCAAAGCAGCTTAAAATCATTCTCCTCTCCTCCATTTTATCCTCACAACAAGCCTGTCAGGTAGGTTAGGCTGAGTGTGTGTGACTAGCTCAAGGTCACCCAGTGGGCTTCTATAGCAGAGTGGTGATCTTAACCTGCATAACTGGGATGGTTTTCTTGTTCTCAAGATCAAGTGAGTGTTCGCCTTCTGTCCTCCCTGAGCTCACCTTAGGAGTTTATACTTCTGACAGGGTAAATTTTTGTATTTAGATTCTGTCCTCCACTCCATTTTTAAACAATGTATGGAAAGTATACTTGGTTAACTTTTAAAGGAAATAAAAAATAATTAAAAAGGAAAATACTTTTTTGTCAAGATTAGATTGACCTACAAAGTATCTTGGATGCTCCTCTGTATTATATCTTATCAGTTAATAAAGCTATGGTCTTGTTATTCAAAGGGTGGTTATCACCATAATTGCACCCACAAGAACTGTTGAGGCACTTTTTGTTAACCGCACACACAAGAATGGTTTCATTTTGATAAATGAGACAATTTTATGGGAGAAGGAAAATGGGTATTCTGCAGAAGGAAGATGAAGCTAGTCACTTAAAATGAGCAGCCATTTCTGTTCAGCTGATATACTTCTCCCCATAAATCACTCAGAATCAGAGTCCATCTATTTAATTGTTTTTTACTTTGTGAGCTGCTTTGAGCAGATCTCTGAAGAAGCAGAATATAAATTTTCTAAATAAATAAAATATGGAATAAGTCAGAGTCGTCAAACTCATTTGTTACGAGCGCTGGATCTGAAATAAATGTCACTTTGTTAGGCCAGGCCATGTACACTATAAAATGTAATTCCGGGTACTAAAGATACAAATTTTATAAAGGACACTGACAAACCCAATAAACAATATTATTTTTTTACTCAAAATACAAACAAAAGCAATAGATTTCTAGCAGTGAAAGCAATTGATTTACTGGGGAACACATAAAAGCCGCAATAAACGTATTTAATCAAGACTAGTTCCCCCCCCCCCGGGGATACTATAAAAGGGGGAGCACCTTACATTTCCATACATACCAGTAGTTTGCGGGCTGGGTAAGAGGCCTGGGCAGGCCGAGTCTGGCCCCTGGGCCTTATGTTTGACACCCCTGGAATAAGCAGTTGTGAACAGACTTACCTTGTTTAATATAAAAATCTCTGAAGATCTTTAAACAGAATTTAATAAGAGGTACCAAAGAAAATCTCACTGAACCTGGACCTACGGGGTTAATAATAGCACTTAGTAGAGTAGAAAGGAGTAACAAAAGCACTCTGCAGATGTGTTTGCTAGCACTGGAATCTGATATTTCCCCTAGCAGTTTTTCAGAACATGCATGCCATTCATTTTACAGCCTCCAAGCCATGTGGAAAGCAACAGCCCAACCTATAAAGTCCTCTGCCAGTGGAAACCCAGTATCCGGTTGTGAACCCAAAAAAGATCTGCAGAAAGCAAATTGTTAATGTGCCCAAGAGAAGAGTCCAACATTAAATGAGAAGCGGCTGATCTTGCTATTTTCCAAACCAGAATATTTTGTTGCTTCCAACAAACATCTGGACCTTTACTTATTGGTGCCAATATTCTGAATTAGAAGTTGTCATTCTTTACTGAAAGCATTACATCTGTTCAAAGTGCTGTACATTTGAAATTCTCATCTGATAAACTTACGTGCATTATACAAACAGCTGTGCATATACAACCCCTTTTGAAACAAATCCCTCCTCATTCCTTGATCTTTTACTGCAGCCTCACTGAAAGGCCTTCCATGCTATGAATTTTAAGATAATAGACTGCACAATTTTTCAAGTGCCAGCATGAGTTTATTAGTGGGTTGTCTTTATGCTTGACATGGTCCTAGCTGTTCCTTTCCAGGATTTCTCTTGGCAGTCTGTCCTTGCAACCAGTCCAATATTCATTCTGCAGTTCCTGGATCATTCTGTGCCCTGCATTTAAAGTTACTGCCCAGGCTAGATTGCATTACACATGCTGTGGAATGCTGAGAGAGATCAGAGACAGCAAGAGATAAGCTAAGGAAAAGACAGTCTGCAAGCTACCTTGTATAATGAAGAATATTAGCAAAAAGGGTCAGGAAGAGCAGTGCAACTGGCATCAGGGCAGTCAGATAATATTACCAAAATGCCAAGCAGGAGATACTATAACAGACTATATCCTACAGGACGGGGATGCCTGTGCATGCCTAACGCATGTAGAAATAGCTGAAAGCACCACAGAAATATACTGCACTGGTTCCTGTGGTCACTGGCAAAAGCTCATCCATAAATACTGCAGCCAAGAATTGAGTTTCCACTATCTTGAAGCCTCCTGCCACTGTGTGCAGCAAAATATTGGAAGGGCTATTGCTTCCAGGAAAGATGCTGTTTATTTTTTATCCTTCTGTGCCTGGCCTGTATGTGACATTTATGTAATGTCTAGTGCCAGTCCCCTCTACCCAAGACCCTTGAGTGACATGCCAGTCGCAGTCGACAATACTGCATTATAGGGATCAATGGTCTCACTCAGTATAAAACAGCTTTATATAGATGAATGCTAGTGTGTGTGTGTGTGTGGAGGTGTTGCATATCCCCCACACATACAAGTTCACCTCCCACTTCTGGCAGCCTTAGCTTCATAGACTTGACCGTATGTTTAGTTTTTCTATGCAAACCAGCCAAGTTAGATCCAATTGGTTTTCCCACTGGTGAAAAAGGGAGAAGAGGGTTGGTCCCCTTGGACCACCAACAAGTCAGTGCTGGGTATCACAGGACTTATACAGACCAGAGCAGATGTGAAACGGGAACTGGGTAAGATGAGGAGATAAAGTTGGCTGGATCCAACACCCTGGTAGTAAGCCCTTGCACGCCATCTTGCAGCTTCTACCACCCAGCATAAAGCAGTTGCTTCTGAAGGCAGTTTTACCCCATCCATGTCCTGGACTTGCTGTTCCTGTTCAAGCCACAAAGCCTTTTTGTCCATCAGGTTTGAAAGTGGCCATATTGACTACATTATCTGAATCCATTCTCAGACTTCTGACACAAAGAGAAGCTGATAGTGGGCTGTATAAAAGAATCAATGAAGTTCAAAACCTTTTGAGTAATGCGATCAATAATAAATCTGAAGTGATTTCGAGTCTGTCTTGTCTTGTTAGTCCGATACCAGTAACTAGTTTTCAGACTTGGAATTACATCTACTTTAGCTATCACTCAGAAATCACTACACAGTACTAGAAATACGTCTAAACACACTGGATTAGAATGCACTCAGATCCATTCAAGAACAGAAATATGCAACAACAGCCTTCACAATTGAGCCAAATAAACTCCAGTGTTTCACACTATGCAATTTCAACCCATTGTATCTACTGACATAATAAATGCCCTTTTTATACTGGAAAGTTTTCACTATGGCTAAACTTCTATTCATAAATCAGTTTAAAATTATGTGAAGGAGGGAAAAGAATAAAACTTTCAAACCAAATCTGTTAATGTGGCAACTGCAATAAAATGCTAGCAAATGTTGCTGCACTTTATGCAGGCAGCCTAGAACTGAAAAGTCTGGAAAAAACGTGTAATATTAACTGCATGCCTGCCTATGCAACATCATGTAAGAATATGTAGTATTTAAGTCACAGGAAATGCAGGCAATCAGAATACTGTGAATTGTTTCTATTGAACTTTTCAGAATACTTATGGTTGGCGTGGTAAACAACAATCTTGCTACATCAGAGCACTACTTGATAGTTGAGTTGAGCACACTTAGGTCCAGCAATTTAAGTGACTGAGAAGTTTAGAAAAGACTACTGAGGAGTTGCCATGGCTCAAGTGGTTAAGACGCTGAACTGCAGGCTGTGGAAGGTCAGTAGTTCAGCAGTTCGAGACCCGGGTGCCGCATGATGGAGTGAGCTCCCATCTCTAGTTCCAGCTCCTGCCAACCTAGCAGTTCGAAAGCAAGAAATTGCAAGTAGATAAATAGGTGCCACTTTGGTGGGAAGGTAACAGCGTTCCGTGAGCCTTGGTGTTTAGTCATGCCGGCCACATGACCACAGAAATGTCTTCGGACAGCGCTGGTTCTTTGGCTTTGAAACGGAGATGAGCACCGCAACCCTAGAGTCGGATTCGACTGGCTTTCGAGCAAGGGAACCTTTACCTTTACCTTTTTACTGAGTAGCTAAATTTGGTCATATGAAAGTAAGTAGATACACAGAAGTAATGGGTAGTATTCCATTAATGTAAGCAGCCGACAGAAGTTTCCTGGGGGTAAGAACACCCTCCATTGTCTAAGGTCATCGTGGTCGTTTCCCTCAACACAGACTTGGAATGCTTGCTGTCCTGTGAAACATCCACATTTTTATGGAGTATCTGTTCTTCAAGAGGTGTGTTCCTCAATCTTCTTCTCAGCTTGTCATTCTCCATTAATAGTTCATCCAGCTTCCTTTTCAAAGTTTTGGGGCTATCTGTGATATGGTAATGGTGCTCAGTCTAAAAGAGATGGTGCATTGTAAAAACAACAGCAATATTAAACAAGATGTTTCCCTTCATCACAGTTAATATTTGCTTTTATTCTTGACAGATCATGTGGTTCAAATGCAAGGTGTGATTTGAACCTTTAAAGCCCTAGACTTTCTGGATCTCAAATATCTCTGGGAGCATCTTCACTCCAATCATCTCCTTCCTGCATCCACTTCTATGATCAAATCAGCCAAAAGAACTACATGACTACTGTAGGCCCTGCATGCCAGTTCATCAGACATACATATACAATAATATAAGATATATTTAAAATATAATTATGATCTTCTTAATTACCAGATCACTTCTGAGCATGTAGGATTGTCTCTCCCCTACAGCCCTTGTGTATCTACAATGAGAGTAATGGTTTCCCCCTCTGCCTTCTCACCTCTCAGTGTGAGGCACACCAGCCCAGGTCAGAGAATGCCAACGCCCCTGGAGGCCACCTTGAACCATGAGGAAAGGTGGGGTATATGTTTTAATAAATAAAATCAATCAATAAAAGCAAGCTGGTTGCAGAGAAATGGGAGTAAAACCACTACCATCCCACTCTGGCCTGCTTTGTTTTTGTTTTGTTTGTTCCACAGCTGCTCTTGTCCTACTTGGGTGCTGGGATGAGAATGAAGAGGCTGCACAGAAGGGTGAAGGGTTGCTGTAGAGGATGGGCCCTTCAATCTCTACTGGCACGAGGCCTGCAGCTTACGGTCCTCCGATCGTTAAAGCTGTAGCTGTTGCAAGGTGGAAGCTAGAAGACTAGACTACTGTCTTCAACTTTTTAGTGTTTATGGCTTGGAATATTTTGATATTTTTAGTCATTGCTCTAAAACCACTGAGAACTTGAAAAAAATGATGGTATACAAAAACTGTACATAAAATATAACTTGTACGAGCTGCCTTGAGAAATGAAGGACAGCCAAGACAGGTTTAAAAAGGCCGCTTCATCCATTTCTGTCTCAAATACAGAATTTAACTAATCAATATAGCAAATAATATATGCAAAATTCTGCTACTGGCTACTGTATTTAAAACACTTCTATGTCACCTTTCCACCCAAATAAGAGTCCCCACGGCAGCAAATTTCAACAGTAAAACATTTGAGACATTAAAACAGCATTTAAATTATAGTAGATATAAAATAAACAATCCAGTAGAAACAAATAAACACATTAACATGTATAACACCACAAACAGGGAGGAGGGCCAATAACAGTTACCAAATAAAACAAAGAAGTCTTTGGTATGCCAAATAAAATAAAGAAGTCTTCAACCACTGGCAGAAGACAACGATAGAGGGAAACAGATGACTGTCCCTGGGGAGGGAGTCTCAGAGTTCTTGAACCCAGAAGGCCCTTTCCCAGGTTACCACCTGTCTTGCCTCAGTTGGCAGGGCCTTTGAAAATAATCAGAACAGATGGGTAGGTTCATATGAGAGAAGGCAGTCCTTAAGGTATGCTAGTCGCAAGACGTATAGGGCTTTAAAGGACAATTCCAGAACCTTTAACTGGGCCTGAAAACAAACTGGGAGCCAATTTTAGAAGGCATAAAACTAGAGTGATATGGTCCCTATGACCCACTCCAGTCAACTTTCTGGCCACAGCATTCTGTACCAGCTGTAGCTTCCAGATAGTCTTCAAAGGCAGCCCCACATAAAGTGCATTGCAGTAATCTAATCTAAATGTTACCAGGGCATGCACCCAGTGGCAAGGTCTTTCCCACCCAGGAAGGTCTACACTTGTCTCACTAGCCAAAGCTGGTGAAAGGCATCCCAGACCACCACTGCCAACTGTTTATCCAACAGGAGATCTAGTTCCAGCAGTACCCAAAAGCTATCCCATACAGAACAGGAGACAGCCAATTTTTGGTCAAACCTTCCCCCACCAATAGAACCTCCGTTTCATTGGGATTAATTCGATTCTAAAACTGCCTCAAGAAACCTGTTCACAGTTTCCACAGCCTTTCTGGGATCTGCTGGAGGCACAAGATGCAGCTTAGTGTCATCCACATACTGGTGGCAATTCATGCCCACACAGATGTTGAAAGGCATGGGGGACAAGACAGAACTTTGCAGGACCCCATAGGCCAAATGCCAAGGGACAGAGCAGTCCCCCAGCACCACACTCTGAAACCTACCTTTGAGGTAGGACCAAAACCACCACAAAACAATGCCTCCCAGTCCTAACCCTGAAAGGCAGTCCAGAAGAACACCATAATCAATGTTATCAAAAGCCACCTAGAGGTCTAGGATAATTAACATGGTCACACTTAGTTTTCATATGAAATTAAAACATAGCTCCACACATCTTTTACAGTTTTGTTAGAGTACAGTTCTAGAGTACTTGCCTTGATCAAGATACTTTCTGGAGCTATTCTGCTGAGGAGCAAGTTATAAAAAAGCAGGCACCTGTCACTGGGAACAGGACTAAAAGATTTTTATGTATGGCTTCTATTCAAAGCCATAACTTTGCGGTAACAGCTGAAGAAAATTATTATTTTCCAAGCGCAAGGGGAGACAGTAGATCCAGTCAGATGCTCCAGGCCTTATTGGCAGAGATGTGCAGATAACTGAAAATGCTTTTATATTTCCACATTTACAAATTGCTATGTACAAATCAAATTAACATTCAGATCTTAGCACTTCCATTCTGTCTAAACTCATGTTCGATACCATGCTTCAGCACTCCGATATAATTGCACTTTCTTCAGCCTTCATGAAAGATTTAACCCTGCATGGTAGATTTTAGGACTGGACTATACTTTTTCCCTTCAAGCAACTGTTTACTTTCTGCATTCAGCCTTTAAAGATCAATTCTAAGCAGGTCTAGTTGGAATCCTACTCAGGTTTGTTTAATGGAGCTTAGTCCCAGGAAAGTGTTATTAAGACGTCATTGTTCTCAGAAAAATCTATGCAACACTTTTTGACAGTTACTGTTTATATGCTTACCATAAGCCTGTCCGTTGCATTACATTCTGCAGTAGGGTTTATTTCTAGAGAAAAGCTACATTGCTCCACTTCACCCACACTGATGTTCTCAAGTGAATCTTGTGATCTGTTACTCAAGATCTGCCAAAAAAAAAAAGCAGCACAAATTAAATCCTTCATGGAAAAAGGAACCTCCCTATGAATGCTCTGCTGAGTTTTGGTGAATAAACATTCTTCCTACTTGAAGAATGTGGCTGCTTTTAACACAGCCAAAATATATTGATACACAGTTGGAAAGTTGTATCTGTGATCTGAGGAATGTTGCAGCTATGACACGCACACAACACGCCCCTCAAAAAAGTCATGCAGAGTGCATGAATCTTGTTCCTAGGACATTGCATTATTGCTCCAATATTATTATGCTTTCTGGCTTGGGTCTGACTCCCAAGAGCACACCCCTGTCTCTCAGACACAACATGAAAAACGACCACAGACTTGAATAGGCACTAAAATCATGGCCACAGCTCTTTTGAGACAGACTGTGACAAACAGTAATTGGATGTCCTTTAGACAAGTAGTTAAAAAAAATGAGGGGCAGTCTTCATGCATGGAATTCAGCTTAAAATATTTCTACTCCAATGCTCTCTTCAGTATTCCTCTGTACACAGCCATCAGCTTACTATCAATTCCGCAGAGGCACACACTGCTGCAGTCCACATACATTAATATCAGTGGGAATTTTGCATCCAATTGTCTTCCAAGAGGCTATTATACATATAGACCTTTAGGATTATGTTCTTCCTTATACTCAACACATATTAATGACCGCAATGAGAGCAGCTTGAAGGAGAGTTTACAGAGCAGTTCAATAATCCATTAAAATAATGGTTTAACAAATAGCTACAAAAGAGTGTAACTATATAAGTACAATAAACAGCTAGATTCAAGTCCTGTACCACCTCAGAGACCAACAAGAATTTGGTAGTATAAGCTTTCAAGAGTCAAAGCTTTGACTCTTAAAATCTTGTTGATCTGTAAGGTGCTACAGGACTCAAATCCAGCTCTTCTACTGCATGTCAACATGGCTACCCTTTGAAACTATAAGTACAATGAGGCCTTCTCATCTCCAGCTCCAACGCAGGTATTTTGCTTACCATTGGTGTTGTTTGCTCACTACATGCCCCATTGTGACTGGACTCTGCCTGAAAAAGAGGGACATCAAATGCTCCCACACATTTGGCGTTCTTTCTTGTTTTCTTTGGAGTATTTATTTTCTATGAAATAAAGGACAGCGAGTCAGTGACTAAGAGGTGAGCAGCAGGGGTCGTTTCGTAGAAAAAGAGCTAGGGGAACTCATTAGCATAACTCATTAGCATATGCCACAGCCCCTGACATCACCAGAAGTGTGTCATAACGCCACACCCCCTGACATCACCGGAAGTGTGTCATAAGGCCACACACCCCGCCCCCAATGGTCCCGGCCGCCACCACCGGCCTTGCAGCTCCACTGCTGATCCCCATGAGGGGCCCGGCGGTGGACCTGCAAGGCCGGCGGGAGTGCAAGGAAGCCCCGCGAAGGCCCTCCCTGGCCCCAGGCAGGCAGGGGTGAGGAGAGGCAGGGAGGAAGCAACTTACCCTCCCTCTTCTGCCTCCTCCTGGCTGAATGAGGGCCGGAAGCGGGGCGACCGGAAGCAGGGGGCGGGGCTTCGTCATGTGCCCCGCCCCTCGTACCTCACCCGGGGGAACAGCGATCCCCCGCGATCCCCCCCGAAATGACCTCTGGTGAGCAGTAACTAAAACCTACCAGGGATCAGATGTTGGTTAGCTCAGAGCAATAATTAAATCAATACTTCTGAAGCTTTTTCAAGCAACATGGGGGAAAGCTGCTCTAAATAACACATTTTGCAGCTTTATCAGGGGTCACTAAGAATGAAGCAGCATCACAGGATACTTTCCTGAACTTCTGCTGTTTGAATGGGATGCATAGGAAGTAAACATATTAACATGCAGGAGCAACAGAATTCGCAAGAGGCGGAGCCACCTCACACATTCACCCTTCTGTGTGGTGCTCCTACCAGGCTAAAAGCAGAACCGGCAGAGTAAACTGCCTAACATCTTATTCCCAGGGCCTCAAGCAGCATTTCCACTTTAGCCAGGAGTCCTGAACAAAGACCACCAACAGTAATAAAAAGGAAGGACGGAATATATGGTGTTCTATGATGAACCAGACTGTCCTGGATCTCATTCATCACCTTCATTACCTTCTTCGGTACAGGGAAAGGAAAGGAAGTTTGTTTTTCAAATTAACTGGTGGCTAAAAAAAACCCTGGAGGAACTGTAAACACTACAGGTGGGCCCTGATGCATTACCGCACACGTCTGTAAGCATAGAGCAAAGAAATGTTTTGTTTTGCCGTTAAGTTGCAGCAAACGTGCAATTCCATAGGTTTTTCAAGGCAAGAGATACTCAGAGGGCATTAGTGTGGCAAATGGGGTTCAGTGCGGCCAAGTGCAAAGTGATGCACACTGGGGCCAAAAATCTCGGCTCTCATGGTTCTTTGTTACAGGTCCAAGGTAATGTCAATCATCACTTTGGGCCTGGAAGGAATTTTCCTCCAGGGCAGATTGGCCA
The DNA here is from genome assembly GCF_001447785.1 of Gekko japonicus. Lineage (NCBI taxonomy): Eukaryota > Metazoa > Chordata > Lepidosauria > Squamata > Gekkonidae > Gekko > Gekko japonicus. The sequence continues at coordinate 180,257 of NW_015163109.1, read as the reverse complement.
GGGATCCTAGAGGTTTTTCTATGCATAGATCAGGGGTTACTGGGGGAGACTTCATTTTCTATATGAAGCAGAAAAAATCTCTAGTTAAGTGTACACATTGCAGGTAAACTAAATAATATTTGTTTGTACTCTCGGCTTTGGCAAGTTTATGATTTAACATGAAAACAGTGCTGGCATCTGACATGTATTATTTTTATTTTTCACAATTTGCATGAATAAATTGTTTTAATGTTTCCATATCCTGTGGAGAAGAACTCTGTTATTCTATAAGTGTTTTCCAAATGTATTTGAATCATATAAATATCTGTTATATATTGAAAGAGTAAGAATAAAGAATAAGATTTGTTAATGTTCTGAAGCAAAATGCAGTTATACTTTCTAGCCAAGCTTTTATAAAGCTGTGATATAATAGAGGCCTGTGTCAGAAGCAGAGTTGATCCTAGATAGTGTAACCAAGGGAATGGTGACAATGTACTTACAATACAGTCCACAGAAGATCTTAGACCTCTGAATGTCCAAGACTGACTTGCCAGTTCACCATCATTCCAGCCCTCCTCATTGGCCCATAATTGATGGAGCAGAGATACATCAGTGGCTGTTAGCCACAAGGTATAGATAGGAACTCTGGGGCAAGTGATGCTCTGTATTCTTGGTGCTGGGGGGGGGGGCAACAGTGGAAGGGCTTCTAGTGTCCTGGCCCCACTGGTGGACCTCCTGATGGCACCTGGTATTTTTGGCCACTGTGTGACAGAGTGTTGGACTGGATGGGCCATTGGCCTGTTCCAACATTGGCTTCTCTTATGTTCTTATGTGGTGTGGCATTGCCTGCCCTTGTGTTGCAACTCTGGTATTCCTTGATGGACTCTTATCCAAATATTGACCAGGGCTGACCCTGCTTACCTTCTGAGATCTGATGAAATCAGGCTAGCCTGGGCTACCCAGGTTAGGGCATGATGTGCATACAGCAAATACCTATCAAATTCATAAATATATGAATACCATCTTTTTGGTCTTTTAGACTACTGGACTATGATCTGGGGGACCCAGATTTCAATCCTCACTCTGCCACAGAAGTTCACTGGGTGATCTTGGGCCAGTCACACACTCTCAGCCTAACCTACTTCACAGGGTGGTTGTTGTAAGGATAAAATGGACCATGAGTTCCCACTGGGAAGAAAAACAGGATATAAATATCTAAATAAATAAGTTGGACAGTGAAAAAAGTGACTGGATAGGAGATGGGGGATCCAAAATAATTCTGGTTCAAAGCACATCGAATAAGATGATACCAGGAAAAAGTCCCTAAATTAGGTGATGGAACAAACTGTAAGGTGGTTATGGAATCTCTGCCTCTGCTGAAATAGTGGGAAGGGTCCATAGCTTGGTGGCAGAGCATCTTTTGCTTGCAAAAGGTCTCAAGTTGAGTCCTTGACAACTACAGGTAAATTATCTCAGTCAGCCCATTCTCTGCCCACTAGTCTGCATAAATGGGGCTTAGTTTATAAATGTGCTATAGTTTATAACTGGCTGGCACTAGCCTTTGGCTGCTACAGTATCAAACTTACTCAAAAGCATTGGGCAGTTTGTAAAAGCATGCATATGGATGGTGTGTAGAAGGTGGCTTTACATCAATGCGTGAAATTAAGGGAAAGGCTGCTTACACTGCGTATACTGTATGCCTCTGCAACAGTTTTTAGTGCAATATGAAATGTGACTTTCTAAACTCCACGAAAGCTGAGCATAATGAGCTTTCTTAAAACTGATAAGAAGTCAGTTATGTACAATGCAGCTAGGTTACCAGACCATTTCATACCTTACAGTCATCAGGAAACGAAAAAACAGAAGGACAACTTCCTTCCTTAAGAAACTTTTTCCCATTGATTTCCCGAAAACATTCAGGATTGAAATGCTGGGAACATATCATGTCCCATACAGATGGAGTCCAAAGATTGCCACTCACAGGGTCCACACGACATAGTGCCTGGGCCCACTCTTGCTTCCTTCTGTTATCCTTTGGAAACCTATGAGAAGAAAAAGTAAGATCACAAAGAGGTTGCTGTACCAGATCGAAAACAGGCCCAAGAGAGTTAATAAAGCATATCATGTGGTTACCAGTGTCAATTTCCAAGTGCCTACTAAATTTGGGTCAGTAACTGTGCCATCCTAAGCAGTGTTCCAACTTTCTAAATACAGTGAAATCAATGGGCACTGCGAGAGACCAGTGGATCCAAACCCCAGGTCACCAAACTGGAATTCAGAGTCCTTAATCATGGAGCAGCAACTTTGCCATTTGTAAAGCGAATACAATTGTTTACTGAGCATGATGCACAAAATGCGCCTATCCACTTTTTATGTATCAGATTCAAACATCTCTTCCTCATTTTAAACATTTAGAGTCAGAAAACCTAATGATGCATTTCCAGGAATGCATGTAGGATTACAGAGGGGTAAGCTCAGAACTTTAATAAATAGTTAACAACCTCAAGTGCAATCCTAAGCAGAGTTTCACCCTTCTATGTCCATTGAAGTTAATGGGCTTAGTAGGGTATAATTCTGTTCAGGAGAACAATTGCAATAGTGGTTTTTTTTATTCTTTTACAGCTAGTCTCAATGTAAAGTTTGCCTCTATGGGATCACCTTGGAATACCATCCATGAACTTCCCTGTATAAAATGTCAAGTTTCAATTAAAGGTCTTTTGGATTTTTTCAAGAAAGAGCCACCAGAGGAATAGATAGGGTATTCTGGGGAATTTCTATTCACAGGTCCTTTTTGTGGGTTTTTCATTCTAGCAGTTATGTTCTTCCCAGGAATCCTTCCACATTGTTCCTAGCGAACAGGGCCCTCCCCTATTCTTGGCTGCACAAAATTCATAGTCCAAAACAAAATTTCAAAATCAAATACCACATATTTTTGTTTATATAATTCCAATACACATTCTTGCACAATTCGGAGCACATGAGCCATAGCAGTTTTCTTTCCCCTAAATTTATTTAAAGCTGATGGTAAGCAGAAGAACTGATCAAATACCGTCATGAAGAAAACCGTCTTCAGCTGCCTTATAAAGGTCACAAGTGAGGGGGGGCCAGGCACACCTCCCTAGGAAGGTTGTTCCATAATCATGGGGCTGCTACTGAAAAGGCCCTCTCTCATGTACCCACCAGTCAGTGGGTCAGTGAAGAGGCCTCTCTCTCTCTCTCTCTGATCTTAGGTCCCAAGCAGGGACATATGACAGAAGACAGTCCCAAGCCACGTAGGGTTTAAAGGTCAAAACATGGAAGGGGGGGAGGAATAAGAACATTTGGGGTGAACTACAGTTGAATTTTCAGACATTCTGTGCAACATGCTGCTCCAACACATTCATCTTCATGGTGAGGTACAAACTTATGCCATGCAGGTGCCCAGGACGTTCACACTCACCTATGAAAAGTTATTCCCTGTTTGCGATTTAACATTGTGTCTGAATTGCTGCAGTTATATGCTGCACAGTATTTTACCATGATAGCTCTACTCTAAGCCGTTGCAAGAAGAGAAGCACAATGACCCTGGTCAGCAGACTATGATGCTCATGGCTGAACAGACTGGATTCTGTATGTCATCTCCAAATGAAAGCTGATAATAGAGAAGAAGAATATTTTGTTGAACAGTTAGGCTTCCTTCTTCAGCTTAGGTGTAACTTCTGAAACATGAATACAGACAGAATAAATGCATAATTAAAATAACCCTGAATATTTTCTAATTTCCAAGACGAATAACTCACCACTCACCACATGGAGCCACATCACAAATATATTGGATTCTTAACTAAAACCAGTTTGTGCATTAGTTTTATTTAATATGCTTCTTGATTTTAGCACAAAAACGGTAAAAACTATACAGTTGATTTGCATGGACTTTTAACCCACTGTTCATAGTTTCCCCTTCTCCATTTATCTATATACCTGCTGACTGAGAATTCACTTCATGCACCTGCTTTGAGTTCTAGACCACAAAAGCTTATGTACAATAAATACATCGATGTACCACAAGACTCTTTTTATATACTGATTTTGTACACACAATCCAAGTTATTATAGAATGGATCTTAAGGATCACAGGCACAGCAGATACTCCGGTCACTGCACAAGACTTGTGAACTTTCTGCTTCGGATCATTCCCCTCGCCAGTTTGGTGTAGTGGTTAAGTGCGTGGATTCTAATCTGGGAGAACTGGGTTTGATTCTCCATTCCTCCACCTGCACCTGATGGATGACCTTGGGCAAGCCGTAGTTCTGGCAAAGCTGTTTTCTCAAGGACAGCTGTGGAAAGAGCCTCACCTACCTCACAGGGTCTCCATTGTGGGGAGAGGAAGGGAAAGTGAAGGGTGGGGTATAAATCCAATCATCATCATCATCTTCTCCTCTTCTCTAGAAAGAAAGCTAATTCTGAAAGTCAGAGGATGGTCGATATGACATTGGATACCACATGGGAACTGCAGGAAACAGAAGCCCTATACACTGAACCCCTCCATGCATTGACTGGACATGCACAGAGGGAGAACGAACATGAATGGGCTGTTCTTGCTCTGTGTGATCACCAATTCGTGAGTATGGTGCACATGCATGGTCATGATCAGCAGTGCTACTTTCCAAATGTTGCCGATCACAGAGAAGGAGCTTATGCATGGATACTGCCACTGAGTGCAGGTTAAGTGCTCATAAGCCGGCAGTCACATGGAAACAGGGCAAGCACACTTATGCCCGCTGTCATGTCTCCACATGTTCAGTCAGTGCACAGTGGGGTCATGTGTGCAGGTCTAAGGACTCCCCCCTTTGCATGAATGGAACTGACTTTCACTCACATATGGCATCTTTGGATCCAATCCTATGTCTGTCCCCTGAAACTACTAAGAGCACTTACACATGTAAAACTAAAAACAATGCAACTTAAGTGCATAATTTCACAAAATTCAAATTTAGTACAACTTAAAATGCATAATTGAAAGTGCTGGATAAGATACCCATAAGTTTGACAGCACTGATCAGGGGCTCAACAGGTCCAGTTAATGTGTTCAGTTCCTAATGGAGTGAAATTGCTAACATAACTATGGCATCAGCAGTTGCATTTCCTGTGAATGACTATGGCATACTTTGTTTTGCCTAGAGATGTCATAAACCAGGCCTGTTACTCAATGGTTCACATTTTCCCCCTTTCCTCTGTTTCCTCTCACTGACTGAAGATGCAGTTTACTACATTTGATGAAGTAGGGTGAAGCTCACACAAGCTTATGCTGGTTTATGATGAGAAGCCAGAATAGTGCCCACAGCAAGCAACTACAGAGCAGAAAGTGCTTCATCTTTTTTACTGTTAAGGTAAGATATCCTCCACCCCACAAGTTATATATGAATGAGGTCAATGCTTATATAGGGGCCATTAAAATTCATTAATTATTATATGGCATTGTGTGTAGAATAGCCAGATCCTAAGATTGTCTGGCAGCCCAAAGTTCTAACTCTTTAGCGTTATGCAGCACTAGGTGGCAAGCTAGACTTGTTTTTAAGGCAAGAGACATTTCAGAGGTGGTTTGCCATTACCAGCCACTCAGAACCCTGGTATTCCTTGGAGGTCGCCCTTCCAAATACTAGGCAAGGCCAACCCTGCTTAGTTTCTGAGATCTGACAGGATTGGGCTAGCCAGGTCAGGGCTACAGTGGCCATGTCTACTTTCAACCCAGCTTTACTGATTAAGTCTCTGGGCCACTGCAAACATTGCCTTTTCCCACCACTAGACAGCAGAATGTTGGAAGCCTCTTCCTTCATAGCTAACATTTCTTAAAGTAAAATTTAAATAACACAGATAATGATACATCGTTTCCAATAATCAGAGGTCTGAATAACAACATTCTTGATAACAGGGACCTCCTATTTCTTAGTGGCCTTCCACAAGTTTAAGGCAGCCTGTTTCTAAAAAAAATTACCGTAAAACAAGAAAATTAGTAGAGAGGAAATCTGAAGAGAATTGTGTTTTCTCCTGCAACATGGAATCACCTCAGACAAGATGACATATTGTTAGGGAAGTTCCACATAGTTTTCTAGGCTAGCAGCAGCACAAGATAGTTTCAATTGGAGAAATGGGTTGGATCCAAACTAAAATCTTCCAGTTTCAGATTGGAACTTTCCGCCCTTCGACCATGTAAACGGCACAGCTATCCATATAAACAGCGCAGTTAAGACTGAAAGCTATATGGATGGGAGGGGGTCATGCATTGACTTCACCACACTATTTCAGCACTTCAGCACTGTTTCAGAATATTAAATGCATTCAGCAAACAGCCATTCAAAGTAAATATTAACAGACTCTCATTGAAATGTGGCAGAAAAAACTGCATCACATTGTTTAGAATTACGGGAATAACAAGCCCACCAGCCAAAGGAAAGCATTTTGCATAATCAGCTTCTGAATGCCTCCATCATGTAATCCTTTCTTTCTTGTACATACTTTGAAGGCAACAGAAATGAGATGTGGCATTTTCTCTATTCCTTATCTAAGCTTCAAGGGAAAAATGCATATGAAGTTTTGTTCAGCGCCAGCAGGTCACACTTTTTGTTCTCAACAGATGCAACAACATCCACAAACTTAGTCAAGAGGATGATGCTAGCCACCTCTACAGCAAATTTTGTGAATTGTGGGATGCTGTCCCTGAAACATCTGAGTGAATCTATGGACAATGAAAAGTATCTTTCAGAAAAGGTACAACTCTGTGGCAACAAACTCCAGAATGACCTAGATGCTTTCTCTGGATGGGGGCAGGTAGGAAAGGTCCACATAGAGTCAACGTTGAGGGAAGATGCCTTCAGAGGTCTCCCTTCTTAAAGACCCAGTGAAGCAACATTTCCTCACAGCAGGAGTCCCACAAGCACCGAAGAATAAGAAATCCACACTAGGGGTGTGCATTCAGTTTATCCAAGCCAAAAAACACCCCCAAAATACCTTACCGGTATTTTTTGGGTATTCTTTCAGCCATGGTATTTAGCCAGCTATTCAATACAACTGAGCCTGAAAAAATCCCGAAAAGATTTGGGATTTTTTTCAGGGCTGCCAAATAGCTGGCATAAAAGGGTGTTTAAAGGGACTGCCGTCCCTTTAATCACCTTCCAGGGGAAGCCGTGGCCTGAAGAAGGCATTTAAAGGGACCATGAGCCCTTTAAATGCCTTCAGAGTTCAGCTGCAGCTTGCAAAAGGCATTTCAAGAGACTGTGTTCCCTTAAAAGGCCTTCCCCCCTCCATTGAAAACCATGGAGAATGGGACTGGACCTGCTAGCCCAATCTTTTTTAAACTTGAGGGGTTCTTTTGAGGAGACGCACCAGCAGCTATGCTGCCGATTTTGTGCCCCAACCTCAAAAAACAGCTCCCACAGAGCCCCAGATACCCCTGGATTGATTCTCCATTATATATACCGTATGGGGACCATTGACAATAACAGTCCCCATAGGGTATAATACAGCTGAAAAAATATGGCAATCCCGAATATTCACCAAATCTAAATACTATACCAGTATTGAGATTTGGGAATACCAGGAAATACCAATATTCTTTGGGTCCAATATACCCGAACCCCAAAAATACTGGGGGGGGGGGCCGGGTCGCACACCCCTAGTCCACACCAGAAAAGAGGATATTTTTCTGCCAGTCAGCTTTTGAACTGCTCCATAGGTCATCTTCTCCTCTGGAACAACTGTACTTCTTAAGGTTTCCCCAGCACTGCCAAAGAAAAGCACCTTGGCTCTCTCCCTTCACCCACTCCTCCCCTAAAGTTAACCAACTCCTTTCTGTTCTGTTGCCAGGCTAACTCTCACAGAGCACAAGCCACATTGTAACTTCTATTAGGACCAACCAACGTGACTCAAAACAGTGTGCAAACTTCGGAGTTCACCAGAACAATTTATCAACTGGAAGAGAATGGAACTAGGAGGAGACTGTATGTATGAGAATTTACCCACAACATGAGATCACAACTACCCATTTTGGCTTCCACTAAATTTACAACTCATGCATCACCTTACATTTCTATCCAATGTTGTTAATACAATTACCACAAAGTAATTCATTTGCTCTCAGCCTACTAGAGATCCGGGAGTCTTCCTTGGGGTCAGAGAGATACAAGGGAAATTGCTGGCCTTGGTAATTTCAGTGGAGAGGTACCATTTGTCTTTCGTCACTCACAGAAGCCAGGGTGCAACCTTATCCCAACAGTTCAAATCTACATGCCTGCTCAGCATTAAGCATAGAAATGGTAGAAACAGGAGGCCATAAAATTATGGCCTGACAACATCCTCCTACCCCACCCGCACACACTTCTTTTTTTTGTAATATCCAGCCTGGTGAAGAGTTCCTGTGAACGCCAAAGCCTGCATATTTTGTTGTGCCATTTTGGTTTGTCATAGTAAAAGGTATTATATGGACTGTGTTCTGCCTTTGGATTTTGGATGAGCACAGATGCAAGCAACTTTTGTCTCCTTACGACATTCCTCACAGAACTTCTCCCAAAAATCACCCCATACTATATGACAGAATTTTTAAACCAGGACGAACTATGCAAGGAAAAGCAGACTATGAATATTTTAATAAAACATTTCCTAAAGGCATGCATATATATAACTTTTTCCCAAGGGTCTTCGAGGAATAAACATAGGATTAAACTATCAGATAGGGATGGGCACAAACCGGCTCACGAGCACCCACCCCATTGTTAGGTTTAAATGGCTGCGAGTCATTAAACCCCTCGGTTTTGCCCCCCCCCCCCACTTCCCAGGCAATCCCCCCCCCTTCTCCTGGGTACAGCTCACCACAGCCGGGAGAAAAGGGGGAACCGAACTTGCTGGTTTGGGGCTTTTTGGCTCAGCTTGAAGTTCAGTTTAGAGGCCGCCCCAAACCCTGAAACAACTTTTTAAGGTTTGGGCCCATCCCTACTATTAGCATCCTTATAGTTCTACACAGACAAGTTAGGCAGAGAGGTAGCAAGGCTCAAGGCCATTTGGGGGGGGGACATTTAGGGGACTTCATGGAGGAGCAGTACCCTGGCCTGGGGGGGGGGGGACAGGGGAAGGACAGACTTCAGGTTTCTGGGATCTACTCTGTTATTTCACTAGAACCTCAAGGTCTGATAGCAGACACAAAAAGGTAACTTTAGGAGCAGAAGCAGAAAAAAGATAACAGCACAAGGCTGGAGCCAAATACCTACTCTGTCTCACAGGCTGGGACAGAATGACTTCTGTCATGAACTCCCAACCTTAATTAGCTGTTGTTTTAAATTGGTCAAGTTGTTCCATTTTGTCTAAAGGCCAAAGACTTTTCCACCCATCTGTTGTCAGAAAACCTCCTTACCTGCTGCGGGTTTTTAATATTTTCAGTGGGAGGATTCCATTTTGCCCGAATGCCAGAGGCACAGCCAACCAGAAACCAGCACACCTTTTTATTTTCTTCTGACAATAACACCTCCTAAAGGAAGAAATGCATCTTATTCTTGCATTGGAGAGTTCAGTTTGTAACCTAGGACTTGCTTGTCCTCAGCGGACAGAAATTAGATCAATCTGATAGCATATATATATATATGAAATAATTTGGAAAATATTTGAACACCTTGTCTTAAAATATTATATTCATCATGTTAAAATAAAACGTTCCATAATCAATTTCTTTTCTTTTCTTTTTTTAATTTTTCAGAAAAAAAACAAAAAAGGCTTCAGGAAAAAGACGGGGAAAAAAAATTTTTTCCTGGTTTTTTTCCGGGCCTTCACATCTCTAGTTGGTCCTAATGAAAAGTATTATGTGGCTTTTGTTTTCACTATTTATGGATATGTGAGTGTGCAAACTTAAATGTATTTGTTGCTAATTGCTTTAATGTCGCTCTTTCCTTCCCCTAGTTGAGTGTGAAGAAACAAGTAGTCTGTTTTCACCAGACTAATAGATCTAGTCTTTTACTGATGCTTGGTTCCAGATTTGCATTACTGCTTGTGATTGGTGGAATAATGCTTTCGCATTAGTTAAAAGGACATGCTTGCCAGGCAGTCCTAAGAACAAATTTTCAGTCCAGCAGGAGACTTAAACAGATCTTGGTCTTTTGTGTGCTTGTGAGAAGGTTAACGGCTGCTCTCTGAGCCCTCTCAGCTCTTCAGGAGGTTCAGCCAACAGGGCTCAACTTCTTGTGTCTTCTTTGTTCAAATGAAGCACCTTGCACCAGCCTCTGTTTTAAAAGATGCTTTGAACAAATTAAGGAAGTAACTGCAAAGCATGTAAGCCCTAAAAGCCTGCCCAGATTTATGCTGGGCACCAATTAGTGTAGAAAAGTTCACATTTCTTCCATTTCCTTACCTTGTGCAACTTTTTTCTTAACTGCAATGCAGATTTCTGGTTCTTCTGTTTAATTTTGCTTTTTGAACTTTCAAATGTCTTTTTGAATGTCTATTTATTCTGGTTTTTCCTACCCACATTAAGATTGCTCTAGCTGTGCTGTGAAGGAGAAAAAGTACATAGAACAGCCCTTAAACTACCCCTCAGCAAAGAGTAAATAGATTCTTTTTTGGTACTTTATTTCAGACAGGTACCCAGAAACCTGACACCTGAGCAAGGCTGTTAACGACAGGACATTTTGGCAGTACTTAATTCATTGGGTCTCCATAAGTCAGAAGCAATTAGATGGCACTTAACACAGACACGCCCCACCCAGAAACCTAGCATTAAAAGTCTGTTAGCAGGCATACGGCTTAAATGGCTCTTAGTTATTTTGTTTTTGAAAGAGAAGCTTGCTCACCACTGAGTCCACTCTGTTGACTTGTTCCAACACCTTAAAACAGAATTCTCGTCAACAACCCACAGCCCACTGGGGAAAGCGATTAATAAATGGAAAGTATTATTATTATTATACAAGCCTAGCCAAAATCACCAATCTCTTTACAGTGGGGAGGCAATTTTGAAGCCTTCATTCAGAAAACCTTTCAAATTTGCAGCTCTCGTTCTGATGTCCTGTAAACGGATGTCCAATCACACAATGAAACTGCAATATCATTGTCCAAGTCAGGGAACCTCATCCTCCTTCCTGTGCTATGCTGGGTCCAACCAGGCTCACTAAAGGACCACAGGAAGACACAGAAAGGCAGGGTGCACTTTTGCCACTCAGGTTTGAAGAGGGGCTCCAGCAATACTGTCTAAAAGGGAAGGTAAGTAAGAGAACCACATTGATGTATTTGGTCACCATGGAGCTACAGTGATGCACCCTCTCCTCCACCCACTACTTCTTCCCAGCTCTCTGACCTCATGCTGTGCGTTAGAGGAAGTCAGGCCCTGCCTGACTCTCAAGCCCAGAACTCAGAAGAGGGCCAAGGTCTGCTCTCTGACTTTGCACTTGTCCTGCTTACAGGAAGGGTGGGTCCAGGCCTACCACTTCAACCCAGCCGTGGCAACAGACAGGGAGTGGGGTCTGTCCGAGAATAAAAGTCCAAGACATGCAATATCGAGCCAAAGTTCCCTCTCAGAAGCAGGCAGTACAGTCAGGGGGGAATCCAAGAAGCAGAGTCCAGATCCAGTCCAAGGTCAGGCAACAGGTTCTCCAACCCAGGGACACAGTTCCGAGGCAGGATCACCCACTAGCATGCGCACGCAATGATCCATCACTGACCCTGGTCTCACAGCCAGCTTAAGTAGCCAGTTGCCCTTCCAGGTGCCGCTGGGTACTGTTCTTAGCTGAGTCAGCCTTCCTCCTCCTGAAGAGCAGCACAGCCTGGATCCTGCAAGGACTCATCAGGGGAGTCCTGCCCCTGCTTCTACAAAAGAAGAGCAACTGCAGGCTGCCATGCACACGCTCCTGTGTTTGCTCAGGGCCTCTGCTCTGGCTCTTTGTCTTATTCTTTCCCAAGGTTCTGGGGGAGACTGTGGTGGGTCTAGAAGGGGGGGGTCTGTCTACCTGTACGGATGCCTCCTGTCTTGATGGCCCTTCTAACTCAGGGCCAGTAGTTGTAGAGGAAGAAGAGAGAAGAAGAGATTGGATTTATACCCCACCCTTCACTACCTGAAGCGGCTTACAATCTCCTTTCCCTTCATGACAACACTGAACCCTGAGGCATTCATAACACTTCCCAAGTTCATCCTGCATTCCAAGATAATTGTTGCCTGTGCCCCTAGCCTGGACCTCAATGGAGAATAAAGGGACTTGTTCATGACTGCACTGAACTTTGTGAGACATTCTGAATGCTTCCAAAACACAACACAGAGGACATGTTGCCCTACAGTTAATGTGCTCTTATGGACTTTATAACCCATACGTGATAAAATGGACTGTGCAAGCCATGTGCAAATAGGGATCGAACTGTGTGGTAACCCAAAAAGGATACCAGCTAGACACACACCCAAAAGCAGAGAGCTTTCCTGTAAGTTGAAAAAGGAGTTCCTAGATGTTACCTGCCCTCTTGCCTGCTGAAGGATGGACCAGCTCCCTAGCCATGTGACGCACTGTGTGACGCACTGTAAACCCAGAGAGAAGACCAGAAAAAAAGCGCTCCAAACGCCATAAGGAGCTCCCTCTGACACACGCAGGCAACCCACACACACACCCCGCACCCATACATCTACCTGCAAGACTGCACGTAACCAAGAGGTTCTACACATGGTTGCTTGGAAACTAATCTCTCGCCCATGAACAGGCTCCACTAAGCCCATCAAAAAACAATAGCCCTAGCTCGATGACTCATACCCTCTTCATCCAGGTGCCACTCTCCAGTCCAAGTTACTAGCTCTTAATATTGACCACTCCCTGTCCCCTCCCCTGGTTCTTTGTACCCAGTAGGTGTGTTTTTGGGACGGACTAGTAGGAGGTGGGCCAAGACATGTGACCAGCCTGGCACAACCCCCCAAGCTCCCCCCTCTTAAAAGGGACACCCAGCTATGTGCTCGCTCTCTTGCTTTCTCTCTACACCCCCTCAACAACCTATATACTCTGACTCTCATTCTAGTAGCTACCTTGCTACCCAACCTACCCCAGGCTCTTAGTCTGCAGCTAAGGCCTACCACGTGCTTTCTGCTGGTTCAGTCTGCACGCTCCCCTTTCCTAGCATAATCCCCATTTTTCTAGTATTCCCTTATTTTTCCATTTGGCAAGCTTCATCTCTTCAGATCAGGTAACGTATAGCCAAACCAACGAATCTCCTGCTAATGAGATTGTGCTATCCCAATCTCTCTAAGTTTCCTAGCCCTGTATAATTGTATGTGTGTTTGTGTAATGTCTGAATGTGCATATAATACAGTAAAAGACTTTGATTTAAACTAATATCAGCCTGCTTGTCTGTTACTGGTACTCTGGATAAGTGGCAGCCTCTGTATATAAAGGTGATCGCACCCTTATGCCAACTGCTATTATAAACAACTCATATTCCCCCAATATTGATAAGGAATGAGAGCCCTCCCCCAAATCCTCTGTCCGTGCCCTTGACCCGCGGTTAGTGGTAACCACAAATAATGGCTAGCTACCAAGGACAGGGAAGATCTGTGGACCCCTGTAAAGAGTCACAAGAGCAGCAAGAGCATGACACAGAAGAAAGTGAAGAGCTGGCCATGAACAGTCCAGAGAGCAGAATAGCAGACCAGAACAAGAGTTTGTGCCTGGTTGTATGGAGTCCCTGTGGGGGGTCTCAGAGCACAAGCACTTAGTGGAGCAGGAGCTGGATGTCTGCTCTCCGTCTGTATCTCTGCTATGAACAATACTAGAGTGTGAAAATGTAAAATTCTCCACACAAAATATACCAATTTTTAAAGGAAAGATTCTAGCTTCTTCTTTCTCAAAAATGGTCTATTAATAAAGCATCCTATTCCCTAGTTATAAAAAAACCCTTGGGTTTTGAAAAGACAATTATTTATGTGGATTTTATAATTTCCTTTAATGCAATTTCAGTGGCAATATACATATATGGAAACTGGGATTGTGCCATTTACCTTCATCCCTGCTCTTGCTTTTCAGTATGGCTGAGAGCTGAAACACTGGGGGGGGGGGTGATGATCATTAGCCTGCAGACACATTAACACAAGCTGTGCTCTTAAGGAAGTGGATGGGAAAGAAAGGCAGGGTCAACACAGGGCTGGGTTTATTCCGTGTGAGACAGTCGATGTTCAAAACACCATGCAAGAATTCATCCCACACGTATCAGATGAAATTACTCCTTGCAGCAAACTGCCTGCAGCTTAAAGATTTTTGTTACTCTTCTCTTTCATATAAATGTAACCAGGGGGAGGATGGGAATCAAAGACTATCAGCGCAATTAACCCATACATACTATACCCCAAACTTTTAATATTTTTTTTTCAAAAACTGATGTAGGAAATTAATTTCAGTCATGTCTGAGAAAGACAAAACGCTTAGAGACCAGAAAGCCCAATTCTCCCATCCATTTATGTCAAGCTCATGAAACCAACTAAACAACAAACATAAAGCCCCTTGGCAGTTCTCTTCTGCTGGGGTGGAGCAGGTCCCTGTGTCCTCCACTAAAGCCATGGGCCAGAGCAGACATTACTTCATGACTCAAGTGTACAGAATAGTTAGAACATCAGTTTATGACCTAAGCCCTGAAAGCAAATACCAACATTTTTATGGAATCAGAGCTACCACAGGCAATTTCTGTACTGTTGCCCAGCCAGGAGTATTATGATTGCAACAGGGTTGCCAAAGCTATTTTGAGACCCTCCGAAGTGTTGGAAAAGATCCAGTGTGGTGCATGATTAGAGTGTCAGACTAGGATCTGGAAGACCCAGGTTCAAGTCCCCACTCTACTGTGGAAGATTGCTGGGTGACCTTGGGCCAGTCATATGCCCGCAGGCTAATCTACCTCACAGAGATGTTGTGAGGATAAAACAGAGGAAAGGAGATCAATGTAACACTCCTTGATTCCCCACTTAGAAGAAAGGTGGGGTATAAAAGAAGGAAATGAATATGTGTGTAATGCCTACGGCCAACGAACCACTGTTATGCAGCAGACAGATTCTACTCCCCCCTCCCCCCAAAAAAGGAGTTGGTCGGACCTAAGGGAAAATCACACTAAGGCAGGCTGGTCAATGCCTGAAAACGAGTCTGAGCAGACCAGAATAAAGAAAAACAGTGGGGGGGGGGGCACCAGCAAAGACGAAGAAATCAGTAACAGGCTTGCAAAGCAAGAAACAAGACATAAACAGGCAGGGGGCATACGAAGCAGCAGAGTCTGTGAGCAACACACAGCAGAGGTTTTGTTGTACAGATAATCCCTGCCATGGCCAAGATTGCAGAGAGACAGGGGAGGGCAATGGCCAACCACACTGGGGAAGGGTCAAGCAAGTCAAAACCTGGTAAAGCTGCCTGCGCCCAAAGCAGCCATCAGTTTTGAACTCAGCAGCGGACACTCAAGGAGCAGCAGATAGCTCCTGGAAGGCCTGTGCTTCAAGCCCATTGGTGGATGTGATCCTAAGAGGCATCCCTAATAGTACCAGAGATTCTGGGTTCGGTCATAATTCCTGGGAGGGCTATGTTAGGCATTTCCCCAAGAACCAGTGGTTCCAATTCACAAAGACAATAATCGAAAAATCTAACTTCATTGTAGAGTCTTCTATCAGCTGGGACTAGCGGGATGTGATTTGCAAAGGACTCGACTGTGCGACTGAAAAACAACAAAAACCACATGCTGCATAGATATTATACCTTATTTGGATAGAGCGTTTTCTTGAACCTATGGGAATCACACTGCTAGCCAGACTGTGGATGCAAACTATTAAATCTGAACTTGATATTCACCAGAGCACTACCGGCTGTACGCTCTGGTTTATGTGATGTCCAGTGTTAGTTCTTTAGTATCTTGATACAGGAGTGGTGCAGGTACCCAAATACAAAGTACATGCATTGCTTGACAAATTTCCAGCAATGTAAAATTTGGTACATATTAAAAATGTGTAGGAGCAATGGCCCAGTTTTCCAATCAATATATCACTGCCAACACTAAAATCCCTTTATCTACCATAGAGACAATTACCAGTTTTATAAGCTAATAAAAACTGCAGTAATAACCCTAATCATCCAAGCTAGGCCTGCATGACCCTGAAAGTTTAGAAACACCTTTCAGAAGATCAGAAGGCTTCTGTTCTACAGTCAGTGACCCAAGCATAGAAATTACTCTCCCCCCAAATTATTTCAGCTTGTTCTTTCCACAACTAGGAAGTGGAAATTAACTCATTTTTTTCCCTGTGGGAACCACCAGTCTTTCACCTTTCCATTCTCCCTTCCAGAGTGACTTTCCAGTGGAAACATCTATAAACAATCCACTAAAATTACCAAGGCATTACACGTTGAAATCTAGCACTAGGCCAAAAAAAGGGTACTTCTTCACCCCCAAAACGTTTTGTTAATTATACCACCTAATCCTTTCTTCTGTCCTTTATTTTCTTGAAAATGGACTGTGACTGATGTAGACAGATATTTGTAACTGAAAAAGTGCAGAGGGGTACATATACCGTGTTTCCCCGAAAATAAGACACTGTCTTATATTTATTTTTTCTCAAGAAGACACACTAGAGCTTATACCACAAATGCATAGAAATCCTGCTAGGGCTTATTTTTGGGGTAGGTCTTATTTTCAGGGAAACAGGGTATCCATCAATGCTGATACAATGTACCAGTCGCTTTTTCACAAACGTATCAACACATCACTCTGGTTTGCACATAACTGTGTTGCAGAAAAAACAATTACCTGTTTATTTACAATGTTTGTATGTCACTTTTCTCCCTCAAGAAACAATACAATTAAATAAACAAAAGAGACCTATCCTGTGCTGGTCCTGATCCACACGGCTGCCTAACACAGGCCTTGGGCTAAAAAGGACATGTAAACCTTCAGACAAATGTTGGAATTGAAACAAGGTTAAAAATCTCAACCATATTCAGGATGAAGGTACAAGCTTAGCAACAAATAATGTGTGGCAGAAATTGTATTTTTAATCAACATTTGGGCCAGCCATAACTGTAAGTACTCATGGAGTGCATGGTGTGTAGAAGGTACCAAGTCCTAAAGTCAGCAGTGGAAGAGCAATTTTTATATATATATATAGCTCTGACACAGCATAAGAATCAGTTGCTCAGGATGGGGATGCACATGCAGAAAGCTACTTCTGTACAGTGTTCTTCCCCACTGGACTGATCCCCAAGTCAAGCGGGTCTGGCTCTACACACTGTGACCCAGGACTGCAATTCCAAAGTTAAGATCTGCAGACACACTTGGCCTATGGTCTTCTACTGCAAGGCCCAGAAACATTGAAGAACACTTTCTGATAGTGGCTCACGAGAGCTGACAAGCTCTTGATTCACACTTAAGACTATTTAGATTGGCTCAGCACGAGTATCAAGAGGAAGACATTATTACTAAATGCTGTTAAATTTTCTGAACATTGATCCACTAACTAGTTAAACCAGGATGCATAAGGTTGTTTCAAGAGGTCTTAAGCAGAAATCTTAACAAAACTTATTGGGGAATAAGGCCCCTTCAACACAGTGGGCCTTACACTTCTGAGAAACACAAACTGCATATATTCAGTTTTGCTAGTTTAAGGATCAGTCTCAAGGCCAACTGATAGTGAACAATGTAGTGGCTCACGAGAGCCGACAAGCTCTTGATTCACACTTAAGACTATTTAGATTGGCTCAGCACCACGAGTATCAAGAGGAAGACATTATTACTAAATGCTGTTAAATTTTCTGAACATTGATCCACTAACTAGTTAAACCAGGATGCATAAGGTTGTTTCAAGAGGTCTTAAGCAGAAATCTTAACAAAACGTATTGGGGAATAAGGCCCATTGAGAAACACAAACTGCATATATTCAGTTTTGCTAGTTTAAGGATCAGTCTCAAGGCCAACTGATAGTGAACAGTGTTATATATTCTATGGCTGCATGACAAACTGGTGTCTCATTGTGTTTTAAAAATATTTTCACCTCTGAAAGAGAGAGCTCCCAGTAGCACAAAAGGAGCCTTGGTTGGCTCAAAGGCAACAATAAGAAATACTACCTATCGGCGTGCACATGCTGCAGATATGTTACACATGGCTGACAAAGTGCTGATAAAGCATTTGCACTGTACAAGCTGAAAAAGGGCATGAGAAAAAAATTAATTTTCATGGCCCTTCAGAAAGCACTCAACATGCAACTGCACAGGGAGGTGCTTATCCAGAAACTGGGGGGGAGGAGAAGAGAGTAAACCTTAAAAAAATGACTACAGGGAAAGAATCTTTATAGAGTCAATGGCCTATGATTCAGAATTGATGCAACTCCACTAAAATCAGCTGTGCAAATGCTGTGATTAGAAAGTCTGAGATGAGAAAACACACACAGCATAGAACATTTCAGAAACAACCAATTTATATGGCACACAAACCATTCACTAATTGCTCTTTCTGGAGCAACTGGAATTACAGACCATTGTTACATCTGAAGATTAAGAAGCAGAGAATCTGGACCAATTTGTATTCAAAAATCATATCAAATCTTCCCCAGCCCCATCGTGGACAAAATGAGATTTTTAGGGCATACAAAGCTTCTTTTTTTTCCATAGCTCTCTTACATCTTAAAACCGTGCTACATCATTACTCTGTATTCTTTATACATTTTGACCTGCCACTCCTGCTCTCTTTTCCTAAAGCACCATAAAATACAACATAGTAATACAGCATTTTGCTCAGGGGTTAATGCAAAATCTGAACCACCACGGAGAACCTTAATGAATTTGTTGATGGAATTTTGCTGCATTATACGATGAGGCTGCTGGTTCAATCCTAGCTTCCAGCGTGGGGGTGTTTTGTGTGGGTGGGCTTTTTTGCAGGGGTTATTTTCATTTTCCACTGGTACCAGCTGAAACACAGTGTACTAACACTGTAGATCTAACTGCAGGCTATTTGGGTACTTAAAAACATAGACAGTTTTTGTTTAATATCAGCCATGGTCAAATATTTCATTCTAGAGAAAGGTGGTCGAACAGGTGGTGGATGGACGACTTCAAGCATTCCTGGATGAAGCAGAGTGTCTGGATCTTTTCCAATCTGTTTTAGCTCATGATAGAACTGGAACAGCCTTGGTCACCCTAGTGCCTGTGCCAGGAGACAAACAATCTGTTGATTCTCCTGAACCTCTCAGTGGCTTTCAATACCATCACTTGTAGTATCCTTCTGGACCACCTCTCCAGACTGCGACTGGGAGGCACCATTTTAAAGTGGTTCCAGAACTACCTGGAGCGTAGGTTTCAGAAGATGGTGCTGGGGGACTGCTGCTCAGCCCCTTGCCTTAGGGCTACGGGATCCCACAAGAATTTCTTTTGTCCCCTATGCTTTTCAACATGTACATGAAACTGCTCAGTGAGGTCATCGGAAAAACCAGACTGGGTCATCACCAGTACATGAATAAAGCACATCTTTATCTTGCACTTCCAGCCGATCCCAGGGAGGCTGTTGAAACCCTGAACTGGTGTCTGGAGGCAGTTCTGGAGTGGATGTGGGCAAATAAACTGAAGCTTAACCCCAATGAGACAGACGTGCCACTGGTGAGCAGAAAGACTTACCTGAAACTTAAGGTGTTACCCATTCTGGATGGGCTTGCACTTCCATTGAAGGAACAGGTTCATCTGAGGGTGTTTTTGGACCCAGCCTACTACTGGACATGCAGGTGGCAGCTGTGGCCAGGAGCGCCTTTTACCAGAAAAGATCTGGCCACTATGGTGTATGCCTTGGTTACATCCAGATTAGATTACACCAGTGCATATTACGTGGGGCTGCCAGGATGTTGACTGGAGTGGGTCATAAGGACCATATCACTGTAGTCTTGGTCCAACCACCCTGGTTCCCAATCTGTTTCCAGGCACAATTCAAGAAGCTGGTGTTGACCTTCATAGTTTGGAACTAGCATACCTGAAACACTACCTACTCCCTTGCAAACCTACCCAAGCACTACAGTCATCTGAGATCATGCTTCAGGTGCCCCTGCCTTTGAAATTAGAAGAAAAGAGATTAGATTTATACCCTGCCCTGCACTCGGAGTCTCAGAGTGGCTCACAAAGTCCTTTCCCTTCCCCACCCCACAACAGACACTCTGTGAAGTAGGTGGGGCTGAGAGAGCTCTGAGAGAACAGCTCTGACAGAACTATGGCTTGCCCAAGGTCATCCAGCAGCTGCAAGTGGAGGGGTGGAGAATCAATCCCGGTTCTCCCAGATTACAGTCTGCATACTTAACCACTACACCAAATTAGGCAGTTGGCAACCCAGGCCTTCTCAGTCATGGCACCTAAACTTTGGAACTCTCTCGCAAGTCACACTGGCCTGTCCCTTTCTGTCACCATTTTTCACTAGCAGGATAAGATGTTTTTGTTTCATCTAGTGTTCCCTAGTGATCCCTCCTTCCTGCCCTATGTTTGGTTTTATGTATGTGTACAGAAAACTGCAGCTGCATGCTTTTTACTCAGTAAAAACCACTAATACCACAGGTTCAGATGGATAGCCGTGTTTGGTCTGAAGCAACACAACAAAGTGTGAGTCCAATGGCACCTTTAAGGCCAAGAAAGTTTTATTCTGGCTAGGAGCTTTCGCGTGCACGCACATTTCATCCGATACTTTGTTCCACGGATACCATAGCTGAAGATTACTGGAGACGACAGCCTTCCCAAATCCTTTCTCCACCCCCCACCCCCCCTTGTGTTATCAACCCACAGAGGCAGGCTGGCCATCGAGCGCAGTGGGAGAAATCCTACTCGGCTGCTGGTGTGCAGCGCAGCAACTTCTTCCCCTCCAGCCTGCTCTTCAGCCCCCAAGCAGGAGACCTTTCCGTGTCAGGAGGCGCCACGCCGCCGCTCCTCCCGCACCTCCCGGGCAGCGTGCATGACAGGCAAGTGCCCCTCCTCCCCACCCGTAACCCAGGGGGGCTTCTCTCAACCCCCGTGTCTTCCACGCCGACTCACCCCCACCGGGCTACGCGGGAGGGGCAGGCCAATGCTCGCGCTCCGCCCCTTCTAGTCCCCACCGGCGAAACCCCTGTGAGGGAGCAGCGCGTACCGCTCTGTGCACTGAGAGCGTGACAGCTGAGAGACGCTTCCGCGGAGAACGCGCCTACCGCCTTTCCGGAAGCTCCTCCTTCACGACACAGTTGACGTTACGGCCGGCTGGCGACTGTCGCCCCTCACAAGTGGGCATTCCCCCCCCCCACAAAGCAATGGCGGCTCAGAAGACACCACGTGACGGTCCCCACGCCCTCTGAAGTTGGCCTCTCTAGGCGGCGCAGTATCCTCTATGGTCTTCCCTTAGGCATAGAAGCGGAGCTGGGAGGGAAACGGGTTTCCCCGTCCTCCTCTTCCTACTTCCGGTGGGCTGGTGAGTGGATCTTTTCGGGAAGAAAGGGGGATGGGGGAGAGCGGAGGCCTCCCTTGGGCTGGGAGGAGGCAAGGAGGGGTTGGAAAAGGGTTGCCCGAACAGTCACCCCCCCCCGTTCCCGGGAAAATGTCGAAGTGGATAACCCACCCCCCATCTTGGTAGGGACGTTTTGCCTCCCCTGCCCCCACTACCTTCGCCTCCTTCCTTTGCCTGTGTTCCTTCCCCTTGTCTAAAAACCTACGTTGTTGCCTCCTGGTTTTCTCTCTGAGGCCAGGAAACCTCGCTTCTCTTAACGGAGGCAGGACGTTTCCCTCATCTGGTGGAGATCTTCCTGTCTTACTTTCATCTTCACTTTTTCTAAAATGGCCAAGCTTTCGTCTCCTCCGGCTTCTTTTCCACTGCTTTTGACAGATGGAGCTCTTAACGTTACACAGGCACGGTAGTGATGAAGCAGGAGTTCAACAGGTGCAAGTGTCTCATGTTAAAAAAAAACCCGTTATAATATTGCTCTCGAATCTAGGTACAAATCCGTACTCAGCCACCAAAGCTCCCTAAGTGACCTTAGGCCAGGCATACTGTCTACTTTGTCTCACAAGGTTCTTGTGATGATAAAATGGAGTAGGAAATGATGGATGTTGCCATGAGTTCTTTGGAGGAAAGACAGGATAAAACTGCACAAAATTCAGTTGCTTAAAGCTGCAGAGCTGGTGTGTGTGGAAATGAGAGCAATGCTGATTAACCCTGGGAGCCAAGGCTGCAAGTAGTGCTAAGGAGATAACATCTCTTCCTCCCCCCAAGCTGCTATGATCCTATTTATTAGAACGCCACTGAAAGAAAGGAAAATTCAGTCCTTGCTCATCTTACCTGTATGACAAGTTGCTGAGGAGTAACATATTCATGTCCAAGGGATCTTAGGTGCTTGTTTCAGTTTTTCCTACCAGGTAGTGGGGGTCAGATTCACCCCTGGAAGGCTGTGTGGTAACTCTGAGCATACCTGGTGACAACTCTTGTGGTACAGTTTGTATTCTTGTTATGCACACCTTTCTGGGAGTAAGCCCCATTGGTCAAATTGGGACTTCTGAATACACATGCATAAGACTGCAGAGCTGTTGAGTTCACATCCTCCTAAACAGAAGTTCTTTCAGCTGCAGCACAGCTACTGAACAGGGCTTAATCTCAAACTTCAGTTTGAAGGGCAGACTGGATATCGAGAGTAGACAGTGTGATTGTTGTGGAGAAGTGTGTCCTGTGCAGGGGCTGGGATTCACTGCACTACACATTTTTCCATGCAGATATGCTCCAGGAATGAGTACATGGGGATCCTGTGATGCAAAAATTGGCCCTCGGCAATGTTCCCTCTAAGCTGTGGAGTCTTGTGAGCAAAAATTCTCCTTTGTGGGCTACTGGCATTAAAGTTGTGAGTGAGCAATTTGGCGACTGCATAAATTAGCTGGCTCTTGAGACGCCCTTCCTGAGCTAAGACAAAAATGTGTGAGCTGGAGTCTAAAAACCGGTGAGCTAGCTCACACTAACTCAGCTTATAGGGAACACTGGCCCTCAGTGTAAAGATGCCAAAGACTTGTGAGTTACTATGGCTATAAAGAGGTGCATGGTTAATTAATTATATTTTTTTGCTGAACAGCTACTGTTCTTCCTGATATTTTGCCTGAACTATTAGGGTCTAATACTTGCACTAACCTCACCAAATATTGTTCTTCTGACATCTGGATTCCAGAGACTAGGTGTCCTAAAATTATGACTTTACATATAAACCTGATGTCCTTAACAACTGTTCCATAGGGAAGTGCCTAAGGTGTGGTGTTTGTACACCATTGTAATGTTATGATTCCCACTTCTCCTGTTCTCCTCCAGCAGCTAATAGGATCACAGGGACCATTCCCATGCCAATATTGGATTTTCCTGGAAGTCTCTTGCTAATGAAGCATTGGCTTGTAGAAGTACTTTGTTTTTCACTCCAAATATTAAGTTCAGATGTTAATTTTTTGGAACTGTATCTTTAGCAAGTGTCGCTTGATATCCTTGTTAGAATTTATGTAATCAGAAATTACTGTATTTTCCTTTAGCTTTCCATTACAACTGTGTACAGTCCCGTGGTGTTAAACTGGAGCTTCTTAGTCTCCTAGGTAAGTGTGCAGCCATGTGATACAAACTATCATTATTAGTATGTTTTACAAGTGGGGACCTGCAAGAAACATGTGGGAGCAGCTATCCCATTCCTCCCACCTCTGCTTTGTCCCCTCTCCCCCTACTTTTATCACCCTCTTTCTCCTTCCTGCCACCCCTTTTCTTCTATCTTTCCTCCATGCCTGTCACTTCCTTTCTGCCCCCACCAAGTCACTCTCCCAGCCTCCCACCCACTTCCTCGCCCCTGCCCACAGCAGCACTGGTGATCAGTTCCTCTTAGGGCTGCCAGCTCCATGTTGGGAAATTCCTGGATATTTGGGGGTGGAGCCTTGGAAGGATTTCGTTTGAGCTTGGAAGTGACCTCAGTAGGATTTAATACCCTAAACTCCACCTTTCAAAGCACCCATTTTCTCCAGGGGAACTGATCTCTGTTGTAATTCCAGATCTCCAGCCCTCAGCTGGAAGTTGGCAGGATTAGTTCCCCTGGAGGAAATTACTGCTTTGGAGGGTGGAGCTTATGGCATCATATCTGTCTGAAGTCCCTCCCAGCCTTAATCCCCACCATCCTCAGACTCCACCCCACAAATATCCAGGAATTTCCCAACCTGGAGTTGGCATCCCAATCTCCTTCTCACCCAACAGCCAACCTACCTTTATCTGCCCCTCTGTCTTCAGCTTTCTGTCTCCTTTTCCCCTGTAGTTTCTACTGAGGAAAACTATGCTCTTTCTCCACAGTGGGGACTAAAGCAGTCATTATTCTCTCCTCCTTTTTATCCACACAACAACCCTATGAGGCAGGTTAGGCTGAATGTACATCACTGATCCAAAATCACCCAGTGAGCTTCCACAACAAGATGGGGGTCTAAACCTGGGTCTTGCAAACCCTACTCTGAAGCTCTGACCATTATACTACACTAATTTTCACTGGGTGTTGAACAGTAGCAAGCAGCCAGGCAGAAATACATATCTGCATATAGAGGGGATTGTTGAGAATATAGATATGTGTGAGAGACACATGAAGAGAATAGAAGCTGAGATGGAGGTTTTCTGCAATCTTAGTGAAAGGACTTGAGGAGATGGTAGATGAGCTCAGCAGAAGTTTTCTGCATAATTTGGAGGAAATTCTGGCAAAGATATAACATATTCCTGATACCGTATGACCAAAGATCCTGATTCAGCTGTAGTCACATTTCAAACTGAGACAGGCTTCCCAAACTGCATCAAGAGGCATCCAGCCAATTCAGTAGGACTTAGGTGAGCCTCACTGTATGGATGGGAAATGTACCACTGACATAAGTAGTAAGTGACAAATACCGTGTTCAAAGGGCTGCCATTCCTCTCCTTTAATCCCTGGGAAAATGTGTTCTGATGACAAGGGCTGTCATCGCTATTTATTCTGAAATGAAGACACTCTTTATACTGCAGTTTGTGCCTGAAAAGAGGTGTGGCATCACAACACTTATATAGCATGTATAGACTGTAAGCTTTTGTGTGACTAAAAGTATCCTTTCTTTTCTTTTTGGAGGATTTTCCCCTACTCGGTGGCAGAAAAGATGCTTGACAACATCAAATCCTGGGCTGAGTACATTGTGGAATGGGCTGCAAAGGACCCATATGGATTTCTAACCACAGTGATCCTGGCTCTCACCCCCTTATTCTTAGCAAGTGCAGTACTGTCATGGAAACTGGCAAAAATGATTGAAGTCAGGGAGCGAGAACAAAAGAAGAAACAAAAACGCCAGGAAAATATTGCTAAAGCTAAACGAACAAAGAAGGACTAAAATGGTAACCTACTGGACAGAATCCTCTCCTTTTCTAAACAGAGCTAAACGGTTCTGACGTTTTGTACTTTTTTGTTGTAAATTTTAGAGATTATGTGCAGAAACCTAAGAACTCCAGAAATGTGTTTAATTTGTGTCAAAGTTTAATTTTAATAGGTTTAAGTAGTTTTGTCCTGGGACATGTTTTCTAATTTGGGATCTATTTGTAAGGTACAGTAAGTACATCCGTACAGCATACTCAAAAATATTAAGTGATTGATGATTAAAGACCTAACAACTCAAAATTTTATATGGAAAATATGCACTGTCTTTTTCTACAATGATTTGTAGTACAGCTTACTCCTGCATTCTGCAACCCATTGTAGGTTGTCCGTAAATGTACTATTTCTGTGGTATGCTAGGAGCTTGTGTGTGGAGAATACTGTGGGTAGAGAAGGTAAAACTTTACTATAGTTGCTGAAGTTCAGGATTTATTGCCCCAATGCAGGATTTATTTTTCTTACATAGGAGGGGGCCATGGCTCCATGATACAGCATCCGCTTGAGGTGCTGAAGGTCCCAGGCTAACCCCATCCCCAGTTAAAAGGATTTGGTCATAGAGCAGACCCTGGACAACCACTGCCAGTCACAGTAGACAGCACTGACCTTGACAGATCAGAGGCCTCATGGAGTATAAAGCAGCCTCTTGCATTTGTAGTTGTGTGGTTTTGTTAAGATGGTGAAAAGAAGGCTGGGTTGGCATTTGTCTGAAACAACCATGCCTGGGGAGGTACAAGTCTGTTTTCAAACAAGGATACTAATATTTGTACATAAACAGGATAGCAAAGGTTAGAACTAACACAATTACTTTGAATCCTTGTTGGTTTAGCCTGTGGAATCAAAGCGGCTTTTTTCATAGCTTTGAGTATGGGGCATGCACAACAGCCTAAAAACTGTTATACTTCTAGCAGAATTGTAACACATTCTCCAAAGGGTGCAGGGAGTTGAGTTACAAGCCTACTGCAGCGGATTACTATTGTGCATGGAGGAAGTTAAATCACTTTCCCCTGTTATTGAGAGTGGTTCATGTGCTGCCAGCTGCCAGGTTACTCCCACTGCTAGGTAGGTAAAGGTAAAGGTTTCCCTTGCTCGAAAGCCAGTCGAATCCGACTCTAGGGATGTGGTGCTCATCTCCGTTTCCGAGCCAAAGAGCCAGCGCTGTCCAAAGACATTTCCGTGGTCCCACTCCTACTTGCATCTAAATGGAAAAAGCCTGGTAGCTTGAGTATTTTTCTAGTACAAGTTAAAGGATCTATTCCAACCCTCAAACAGCATTTGCCCTTATGCATAGTATATCATTCAGCCAACTGTACTATCAGAACAAATTTCAGGACTCAGTTTAATCCTTGCATTAAATAGTAGAATCTAACAGCCTTGCCTTTTTTTTTTTTTACTAAAAATCAAATTATCCAGTAAGCCAATAAGCTGCAGTGTATGAAACCTGAGCATCTGTTCTAAACATGCTACTTAACTTTCTTCATGCATAAATTCATATTTAGATACATTGTAGAGTGGATTGTTGTTGCTGAAATGGTTCATACAATTCCTGACATTTTGCAACTGCCCCTCATTTTTTACGTTCATGATCCTGCGGGGGTTTCCAGGACCCAGGTTGAAAAGTATTCGCCGTGCTGACTGGGTCTTCTGAGGGTTCACGGTTTCCGTAATGCTGAGCAGCCGCGTGGCCTTTAATCTTGATTTGGGCTGGTTCTGCCACGAGTCCCTCTTCATACTCTTTGGCCTGTAGGAGTCTGTCCTTCTCATAACACTCGTCCACCCTGCTTTTTAATTCTACTCGGTATTCCTCATTCTTAAGAATTTCCTGTGGATGCACAACAATGCCTTTAAGTGGTTACAAGCAGCAAAGACCGACCTAAACACAATTAACACATTTAAGTCCAATTTAAAGCTATTCTGAAATAATTTTCTTTAGGAGAACTGATCTGTATAATTATTTAAATGCCAACCCAAGTTTCCAAACAATTTTTATTTACATATATCGTCTGCCTTTCTCACTGAGATTCAAAGTGGATTGCACTGTGTAAGTGAATGCTGTCAACAATATGATACATCTAATATGCAATGAAAAAAGGACTACGAATTAAACACAGAATAAGTATTAAGCATGACACATTCAGCAATAAAAAAAAAGTATTACATCCGTAAAAATACAGTGCATTTTTCTGGATTTCTGTTAGGATTTAGCCCTATTTCCTTTATAAGAATGCCCTCCTAAACAATTCTGTTTTAAGTGGTTTGTGAAACGTCAGGAGCATGGGAACCTCCCTGACCTCAGGCAGGCCATTCCAGAGGGAGTGGGCCACAACAGAGAAGGCCCTGGTCTTGTGCTTCAGTAAATAAAGATCTTTCCCCTCAGATCTCAACCTGTGTTCAGATGTCTTGCCCAAATCCCCTCCCTGCTTCTCCATGCTTACACCAGAAACCCCTGATTGGGCTGAAGTCAGCAAGCAGGGGAGGAAGAGCAGGTGTTAAAGTGATTCCAAAACGCTTTTCCTATACAATAATAATGTTCATAAATAATGTATATCAAACAAAACAAAAATTCAAGCACCTTGACCTGGATAAGCCCGGGCCAGCCCAATCTCGTCAGATCTCGGAATCTCAGCAGGCCCAACCCTGGCACGTACTTGGATGGGAGACCTCCAAGGAATACCAGGGCCTTGGAGGCAGAGGCAGGCCATCAAACCACTTCTCTCCACATCCTCCATGCCCCAGTAATCCTGCCTAGGATTCATGAGCCTGCAATCTAGAAGCCGCACAAAGTTCTTTCGTGGCACCTCTACGACTGGGTTTTTATGCTAGGCCAGATACGGAGAAAGGAACGCAACAGTTTTAGTGACGGCAGTGGGATTAGCAAGGGAGGTGGCCAAATTCCAGCCACTTGAAAATACTTTGCTACAATAACAGCGCCGTGATTGAGAAAAAGAACATTAAAAATGGAATCCTTACGATGGTTCTGCCACTCTAAGTAGTGAAAGCAAACATGAGAAGGACCAGGAGACACCTGCCCACCTCTACAGAATCAAGAAGTGCAGCCAGTTTGTGGTGGCACCCATGACCCCTTCTTAAAATCTGAAAACTGCCCACAGGCACAACGAAGCTATAGATTTTTTTTGGTTTGTTTCTGGGCCTTCACAACACTACAGTGCACACACAGTTCCTCGTGTACCCCCGACTTGTAATAATACAAAGCCTATAAAAAAATTTCTTCACCTAGCACTTAATGCTCAGACAGCTCGGTGCAATGGAAACCAATGAGGGGTTTCCGCAAACCGTGCAAAACTGAATTCTTCAAGAGGGCTTTCCTACACAGCCAATAGAATTGCACTGTACTAACTGATTCACAAGGTTACTTGGGATGACTTATTGGGGACTGTGGTCTGTACTACTGTGTTTAGCTTGCTGAAACGGGGGTCCTACTATGTAATGTTTGCATCATTTCATGTGTCATTTTAATGTTATAATTTGTTTCAGTTCTGGTTTTAGATTTTAGATTGATTCTACAAACCTAATCCTGTTGCACTGTTTACTAAATATCCCATTTTCTCTACTGTACTGACCCACTCTGTATAATCTGCCTTGAGCCCCAATGAGAAAGGCCGACTATCAATAACATAAATTAAACAGTAAAACATAGTAAGAGAAGAGATTGTATCTATACCCCGCCCTTCACTACCCAAGGGAGTCTCAGAGCGGCTTACAAACTCCTTTCCCTTCCCCTCCCCACAACAGACACCCTGTGAGGTAGGCGGGGCTGGGAGAGCTCTTGACAGAAACTGCTCTTTTTTCAAGAACATCTGTGCCAGAACTACGGCTTGCCCAAGGTCATCCAGCCAGGTGCAAGTGAAGGAGTGGGGAATCCAACTCGGTTCTCCCAGATTAGAGTCCGCGCACTAATAAATAAATAAAATAACCAAAACCACTCAACTACAAAGGTCCCATCTGTCGTTCTCATCCCACCTCACTTCTGCCAGTACAGGAGCACACAGCTGGGTCTCTGGCCGACCAAGATGCCTTTGTGGAAGAAGGCACATACCCTTGGGTCTCATGAGAGACATGATTCAAACCCAGGGTTTCCTGACTCAAAGCCTGAAGATATTCATAGAATCATAGACCAGCCTAAAGCATCTCTGACAAATATTCATCCAGCCTCTTCTAGAAAGCTGTCAGTGAAGGGGAGCTTACCACCTCCCTAGGCAGCCGATTCCACCTTTGAAGCACTCTGACCATGAAAAGTTTTCCCTAATATCCAGCCGATACCTTTCTGCATGTAATTTAAACCTGTTGCTTCGGGTCCTATCCTCTGCTGCCAACTGGAACAGCTCCTTGCCCTCCTCCAAATGACATCCTTTCAAATATTTAAAGAGAGCAGTCATTTCCCCCCTCAGTCTCCTCTTCTCCAAACTAAACATTCCCAAGGCCCTTAGCATTTCCTCATAGGGCTCAGTCTCCAGACCCCTGATCATCCCCATTGCTCTCTTCTGAACCCTCTCGATTTTGTCCACGTCCTTTTTGAAGTCAGACCTCCAGAACTGCACACAGTACTCAAGGTGCGGCCTGACCAAGGCAGTATACAGAGGGTCTATGACCTGTGATTTCGATGCTATGGTCTTTTTTATACAACCCAAGACTGGATTTGCCTTTTTTGCCACTGCATCACACTGACTGCTCATATTTAGTTTACAGTCCACTCTTACCCCAAGATATCTTGCACACACTACTCCCCAGAAACGTATCCCCCATCCAGTATTTGTGGTTGACATTTTTGTGGCCCAGATGTAATACTGTACATTTATCTTTCTTGAACTGCATCCTGTTTGCAACTGCCCACTTCTCCAGAGTATTCAGGTATTGTTGAATTGTAACCCTATCTTCTTGGGTGTTTGCTACTCCTCCCAATTTGGTAGCATCAGCAAATTTAATGAGTAGCCCTTCTACCCCTTCATCCAGATCATTGATGAAAATATTGAAAAGTACCGGGCCCAAAACCAAGCCCTGCAGCACCCCGCTGGACACCTCCCTCCGATCTGATGAAATGCCATTGACCGGCACTCTTTGGGTGCGGTCCTCTAACCAGTTCCCTATCCACCGAACTGTCCTATAGTCCAGTCCACAGTCTTCCAGTTTACCCATCAGAATGTCATGGGGAACCTTATCAAAAGCTTTACTGAAATCCAGGTAAATCACATTAACAGTTAGTAGTAGTGACAGCGCGCTGGAATCCTCAGCTGGTAAAGTCTCTCATTAACAGCACCAATCCAAAACAACCCAAGAATACATGTGAAATACAATATTTACTGCAATTGCTTACAAAAATTAAAGGACTTTCCACAATTTTAGTACATGGCCCAGACACATTGGGGGGGGGGAATGAAAAGGATCTTATAAAGAATACATCTTTCACAGAAGGAACAGTGAAGGAAATGATACATTGACCATGGATAATCAAGTGGCTATCTGCCAAATGTAAGCATAAAAAGGAAACCAAATTCCCATATCAAAACGAAATTGAGATTGCAGAGTAATGAATCTCCATTATCACAATGTAATAAACCTACTGAGCCTCTAATGCAAGGTGAAAACAATTCAATTGACTTCAATTAACTTTCTAATTTTTCTGGCATGCAAAGGTCAGGCCTGTAAGGAATATGGAGAGATGCAACAGAAGCCCCTCCTCTAAGGTTTGGACACCAGAGGGACGCTGAGGGGAAGATGACATTGACCAGAGAGTTAATGGAGGAGGAACACATGCTGGCAAAAAGATGCTCCTGGATAAGGTCTTACTGCATTTCATCTGGAAAGTTTAGTTCCTTGCTTGCATACTTTCATAGGAAAGGGGGGGGAGAGATACACTCCACAGCAGTTTATGGGAAAAGGTAGTTTGTGCAGGGCTTTCCCAGACAGAGGCAAGCTTGTTTGTATCAGCCAACCCTACTTCTGACCAATGCTCCCTCTAAGCTGTGGAGTCTTGTGTGCAAAAATTCTACTTTGTGAGCTACTAGCATTAAAGCTGTGAGCGAGCGATTTGGCTACTGCATAGATTAGTTCGCTCTGGAGCCCTCCTTCCTGAGCCGAGACGAAAATGTGTGAGCTGGAGGCTAGAAAACTGTGAGCTAGCTCACACTAACTCAGCTTAGAGGGAACATTGCTTCTGACTATCAACAGCTCCCCACCCACTAGCCTCATGGCTTTGATTTAGATCAGTGCGAAAATTCCTCAACAGCCTCAATACACATTGTGTCAACAGACCCCACACACACACACACAACTATACCCATTGCATGACCTGCTGAAGAAGACCAGTTAGCAGTGCAGTTCTTCAGCAAGCCAAGATGCATATGGGAAATGGGACAGGAGGGAATAATCCCTGAGAAGTATGGACATTAATCAGGGAGTCCATTAAACAGCATGGAAACTTAATGGTTATCTACTGGTGCAACTAGATTGTTCAGGTCCAGTAAAGAGCACACGCCCAGTCAGACTGTGGTTCTCTTCATGTGTTATGGAGCAGCACATGAAGTGCTTTAGTTTGGCTGTTTCCTATGCTGCTCCAGTAAAATGACTAGCAGAACCACATGGTTACATAGTGGAGATCAACATAATTCCTTCATACAGTAATTACTGGAAGCCACGTGCAAAACGCTGCTGCTGTAATATATAGGTTAGGTTCCCTGTGACGTTGAAAGAAAAACAACGTAAACCATTTTAATAATCCTTCCACTATATATTCTGCTAGAGGACACCAGAGGGACGTTTTAATTGACTCAACACCACAGCAGAAACATATACAAGGACCAATTGTGTGTGTGTGAGGGGGGGGTGCACATGCACATCCAGGTGCACACCTGGATATAGGAATTTGGGTTTTGGTCAATGCAAGGATAGTTCATGGTTAGCATCAACTGGATGCAGAGTAGTAGCAGACTATTGTTTTATACAATGAAGGCCATTTATAATTAGCAACTCCCTCTTTCATACATTCTTATGTACACAACTTGCACTGCATCCTAACATTTACACATAAATATGGGGATGACTGCAGTGTAATACTACAAATGCATTCGCATATGCTTCTTTTACATACACTTTAACAGCAATCACATTTTCACATCCTCCTAGAAACTGCCTGATTTATCCTAATCTACACATACATTTTACAGTGCACCTCATTTCTTTTTGTTTTACATTAATAGATTGCAGATCATTATTAAACCTTCATAGCCAGAAAGGATCTGGAAACACCAATGTTCTTTTTCTGAATTACAAGAAGTTGCTAAAAATATATGGAGTATTTTAATTTTAGCATCTAACGTGAAGTTAGCAGTGCACTTGAACCATGACCGCTTAAGAATGCATGAGCACATCTTTGCAGAGACAATTTTCTTTAATATTTGGTGAACTACGAAGGGCACACTGAAAGTATTTTAAAACATTAATGGAGTTTAGCATTAATTTCTCAGTGTCAATGCTGTTAACACAGGAAGGATAATTAAAAATGGAGTTTTGTGATAAAAGCTAAAACTGGTGGGCACGTTTTAATTGACCAATCTGGTCAAGCTTTCTGGCCCTCACAAGTAAGATATTCAAAATGGAATAATAAGACTTAAAGGTCATTCTGCTGGAGCTTCGGGAGAGCGGTGGCCTGGCCCCGTCACTTTCTGAATGTTCAGAGTCAAGACAGCTCCTGCAATCTCAGCAAATAAACACGGATACAGCCATGCTGCTAAGGAGAAAGAAGGGCCAGCGGGATGGATGAAGGACAGTCTACAGCATAAACAAAAGAGCAGCCCAATTCAGAAAGCTGGGCATGTTTAAAAGAAAAACACATATAAAAAGATAAAACAGGGGATTTTTAAAACCAACTGTCAGCCAACCAGTGCTTCTGCACAAGATGGGCTTCCCGAGTTGTTCTTGCCAACAAAAAAAATTGTCAAATCAATGTCATAGTTAATTAATTCAGATCCTGCTGTATTGAAACAACCTTTCATCAATTACAATAATTAAGATGTGGACTGTACCTCGTTACTTTGACCTTCTTTTAAAGAAATATCCGAACAGCCCATAACAGGTGAATGACTGCAGAGCTTGCCTGTGACTTTTGCAGTCTAGAAAATTTTTTTGCGGAGGAATCCGGCTCTCAGAAAACAACTTGCATTCATGATTAATCCCACACCTCCAGCCACAACGGAAGACTTTATATTAGTTGGATTTTAAAATGTGGCCAGTAAACTAGACTGGTTACGTCTTGTTTCGAAAGCCAGGACTCTTCCCTTTTAAATTCCTTCTTAGCTATAACGTCCTTTGTGGGTTGGAGACAGACTAAATTTGCAACTTTCACCAGTTCCCCCTTCATGCTGACAACCACCTCCCCCATGTCATCTTTCAGAGACCCCTATGCCTCCCAGATCAGCATTTCATGGAGAATGATGGCTTAAGGGGGGAGGGGAGACAGGAACGATCCATTTCTGCTGACGGAAAAAGGAGTCTGCACTGCGATCGCACACACTAAATAATCCACTTTCAATGCACTTTCGAATTGAATTTTGCCAGTTCACACAGTAAAATCCAGTCATAAAGTGGATTATGTAGTGTATGTGACCGCAGCCTGGATCTAACCTTCAAAATACTTCTCAGTGCAAAAGCTTCCATTTCAATCTGCTTCTAAGAGATGTGGCTTCTACACGTAAAGTAATTCTTGCCTCACATTTCCACCAAGTGTCAAAACCCAATTTAAGACATTGCTTGTGGATGACAGTCTTTAACCCATTTTTCATTGGCTAAGGGACAAACTGGTCATCCACTCCAAACTGACTAGCTTTCAAACCTTGGGAAGACTGAAATGAGAAGTGGTTGTACTGCTAAGGTGTTCTGGGTGGCTTTTAAAAAATATTTTGGTTCTATGCAATTTGTGTGGACCAGGCACTAGGTGGAGCTTTTTTTGCTTGCTAGCTCCTTTGTTCTAAGGGAACATGCAGTAATGCCGTTTTGAAACAGCCTGAACAGGAGTTTGGGAACATTCCAACTAAGCTTTGTACCCTGACTGATTTAGCAACAGTCACTTTAGTAGGTTTACTTTTTTAAAAAAAAGAATGCCATTTGCCATTTCTAGAAGAAAAAACATGTAAAAGCCTGATTTAATGTTAAAATGGTTTTTAACTTTTTAGTTTTAATCCAGTGTTTTGCCTTCTGCCTACCCACTACCTGCTTTGACCATCTTACCTGGTTTGCACTACAAATAACATTCTTTTTTTTAAGTAAGAAAATAATGTATTCTCAGTGGCCTCACAAATGCAGATGATGGAAGTATTACTATTTTATAAAGGTTTTGTTCCTTCAGCTGGGTCAGGAGGCGGAAGTGGGGTATATGGCTGGGATTTGGGTACTCATTTGGTTTAGGTGCTTCCATCACGCTTTTCAATGAGATTCAAAAGAGTGGTGCAAACAGGCAGAAAAAGACAGGGATGGGGCACCAGGAAGACATGACAGTGGAAAACTGGGCTTCCGGGAGCCAATTTTTAAAAAGAAGATTCCTTCCTACTGTTTCCACTTTCAATGTCACTTTTAAAAAGTTAGATCCTGGCTAACAGATCCGGGTACCCAAGAGGGGACAATTTAGATAATAGTATTTAGTAGGTTTACTCTGTCTGTATACCCATTGTATCAACTTGGTTACGTATTTTATATTATATGCTTCCTGTGTGTAATTTTGCCATGTGATAAATAAAGAAATATACCCTCCTCATGCTGTTCCCGGGGGGGGGGGGTCGAATTCCATGGGCATTTTGAGTTGCAATGGAAGGGGAGGGGCAAGCAAGTTGTGTTCCACAGGCACAAATGCTTGCTATCACCCATGGCAAATTTCAAGGACACACAAACCCATGAGTTGAGGAGGATGCTGTTCTGAAAACTTGCTCGAGTGCCACTGTGCAAGCCAGGATGCTAGACTAGACGGAACCAGAAGTCTGATCCAGCAGGGCTGTCCTTATTTTATTAACGATGTTATGAAGCACTGGCAAGACAACTGCCCCGATGTTCATCACTTAACCTTCGGAGCTCCAACATAACATGCTGTGAATTCCAGACAGGCGAACCCCTTCCTTCTTTGGCATCTTGTCACCTTACAACTTGTGCTGTTGTCTCACTGGATCCAAAAGTGGTGAATCCCCTAAGAGCCCACAAGCAACATCCAATCACCTGGTACATGAACAAACTGATGGCTTCATATGAAGAATAACTGGTGAATTCACCTCAATCCCCATCATAAAATACTGTACCAGGAAACACACACAAGAGATGCCTAACTTACTGTAATCAGCCAGTTAAAGAAATTTTGGTCAATCTTATAAGTTGCTTGCATATGAACTAAAAAAATAGTTCTGAAGAGGAGGGGGGGAGTATACTTGGCCTTTAGAAGAAACAAGTGCGCATTGGAGTATACATCGTCTCTCATGCATGACCAAGAAGAGAGAACTTTTCTTTTGAGCTGATGTCTGCTATCTGAAGCTTTCACTTTGATCAATCAGGAGCCCAGTTGTAAACCATTCAAAACATCATCTGGAAAGGCAGCATAGTGTTGTGGTTAGAATGCCTGACAAAGAACTGGGAAATCATCGGATCTAGTCCAAATCCCCATGACACCATAGAAGCTCACAGGTTCTCCCACCATAACCTACTTCACAAGGTTGTCATGGGGATGAAATGCAGGAGGGAAGAACAGTGTCTGCCACTTTGGGTCCCCACTGTGGAGAAAAGCAGGGTATAAATATCTAAATAAGTGCATCGTTGTGGTACCTGTGCAGTCCCACATGGGTTCTGTGCATGCGCAGGCCCACTGTATTAATCTAACCACTTAAATTTGTTTGAATTTAAAAAGCAGCCAAGCAACAACAACAAAAAACCAAATGTGTGCTCCAAGTGTCAGCTAAATTACACCCCATTTGGGCAATAGGGGATTGGAGTTATATGAAAATGAACCCTCACAACTGAAGTTAGTTTCCATCACGCCACTTCTGAAATAAATAACCGACTTACGATCAAATATGAAATGCTGCTCTGCACTGTAGTAACTAAACATAATGTAATTTTCAACATAATTATTCTCTTCTTGAGGGAAAAATAATAACTGAAACTTTATGCTTATTGCTACTCACTGAAGTACATTTTCCTCCCTTGACAAGGAGGCTGTCAAAACAGATAATTATTGAAATGCTAGAAATAGTTTGAAAGGAGACAGGAGCTGTCACAAAAAGTTTCTTCTTCTTAACATTTCACCTTGTATCCAACTGTGCAATTCAGAAGCCATTTAGTTTTTATTACTGCAGAGCAAACACACAATGCATTAGAAATGAAAAGTGGTTATTTACCGTATTTTCTACTCCAAGCCATTTTCAGGCTTCCCACACTAACTAAAGGAACATATAAATGTATTCCAATTAACATTAAAATGCAAGGGTTTTTATTAAACTCCATCTCCAGCCCTACACACACACACATCATCATCAGGATATAACTTGCTAGATGGCATTTGGCTTACCACAGATGGAAACACAGGGTCCAATTAAATATTCCATACAAACAATGGAACAATCCACCTCCCCTTTAGCTTTATAAAGAGAAAAGCCACAATGGACAGGGGTAATTGGAGAAGAGAAATGAAAGTTGAGGGTGGGGTGGGGGGTCTTAATCACAGGTTCATCACTCCAAACTGTACCCTAAACTGCTTCCATTCCACAGCAATTCAAACACACGCTTATCAAGAGTAAATGGAAGCTGCAAACCAAAAGGAGAAAGCGGCTCGTGGGAGTGACAATTTGGAGGAGAGAAACCACACACACCCTTTTCTTCCACTCCAGAGAGGACCCTCCCCCTCTTTCTTTAGATATCATTACAGATACACATGCAAAGTTTAACAAGGCTGACAGACTGATGCAATAAAGAGAACCAAGAATATCTGATATTAATACAGCTTGGCAAAGACTGAGAGGGGCCTCATAACTGTTCAAATCCATGAGATGCTGTCTTATGGAAAACACAGCAAGAAAAGACAAGTTCTGAATGTCTCAACTTTTAAGGTGGGCTTCTAAAAGGTGTGTGTGTGTGTGTGTGTGTGTGTGTGTGTGTGTGTGTGTGTGTGTGTGTGTGAAGCAGGAATCTTGCAAGTAGGAAAGGGAATAAAAACCCAGAAATTACGCCTGCAGTACCCTCTCCCATTAATACCCCTGCAACCAAAGATTGGTGAGCAAGAGGGGAGATGTCTCTCTGAAGCTCACACTAAATATGCACCAACTCAGAAAAGCACCCTGATAAGTCTTATGAAAACTGAGGGGCAAGCCAATGGAAGAAAATTATTAAGCAAGTATAGTAGAAAATAAGGGCAAAGTTTTTTTGGGGGGGAGGGGAAACGACAGATTATAGGCCATGGATAAAAGAAGTTTCACTGTATTATGTAACACAATATACATTATATACAAATGCCTTGCACCATGAGGAAACGTGGGATATAAATATATTAATAAATAAAATATTAAAACATATATATATACACAGTCCACTTTGAGACACACACTGAGGCTGTTTGGTCCAACTTACATAGTAGCAACCCTTGCAGGTGCTTTCTAAAATATTTAGGAGACCTGGCCCACATAAAACCTGAATGATTGTTTACTTATTAAGAATCTGCTAAGAGACTTACAGGATTGGCTTGTAGCTCCTGAGGAAGGACCTGAAGTCCGAAACACTATTTATACCTAGGAAAAGTGTTGAAAAGTGTTGGACATCTGACTTCATTGTGGACATCTATTCCAGATTTGGTTATGAGAGATTGTTATTCTGGATTTTGTTCTTTCCCTTTGGGATATTATGTATTTTTGTATTGTCCTATGATGGATTACATGCATTGAATTGTATTGAAGTCTCTTTTCTATTGCTCTTGGGTGGGGTGGTCAGTACACAGTTGTTATTTGTTGGTTTTTCTTGGTCATTGTTTACCGTGGACTGTATTGTTGTTGTTGTCATTTCCATGGTTGGTAATAATAGCCAGAGGCATTCACAGAGGGAGAAAGAAATGGAGAGGAGGATACAGAGAAAAACAATGCTTAAAAGGCAACCATTAGGCCACTGGGTAGCCCCCCATGTTAGCAGTCAGACCCCTCGTCCACACAGAGGCACTTTAGTGCACACAGAGAGAAAGGAAGAACACCCCTCATACAAATATCACCTCAAAAATCATAAATATATACACTGTCTGGCCCAAAGGGACACAAAATGGAGTTCAGCCAGAGACAAGCCAGAAACAAGCCAGGGAAAATATTTCTTTATTTTTGAAGGTGAGGCATTTCCGCTGGCTGACTAACGACCCTCTGCCCACCTCACGGAAATGCATAATTAAGGACAACAGGTTTCCTAAGAAGCTATGACCTCACCTTGGTCAAATCCCATCAACTCCAGCCTTACTTCTTGACCCATTTACCCCAAATTAGCAACACTTAACCCTATTCTTCAAACTCCTTAGTTTTCCCATCCAGCAATCATCGGGTCATCAAGGAACATTTATACCTTGTTACACCTCAGGAAAACCCCATCAAGGTTCTTCCAAACCTCTGTCCATCTCCAAAAATTCAATCAAGATATTGTTTTGGGGGCGATCATATCAGCATAGCCCCAAGGAATATTTCCCCTATAACTGTGAGCACTCTGCTCTATTGTGATGTGTGTATGTGTTATGGGACTCTCCAAACACCCCCACTTACATGTGGGCCTCCTCTCTCTCTGATGTGTCTGTATGTCTTGGATTCTCCATACACCCCTACTTGCATGTGTGGGTCTCCTCTTTCTCTCCATGAAACGCTGGTCATTTCACCACTGTCACAGACCTCACTTTTCAAGATCGACAACTATCACCTTCCCTGAATTGCTTTCTCTTGCTCTTCCCTTTTATCTTCCTCTTAAGTTAGCTTGTGTGTTCCCCATGTGTCTTGTATGTTTTGCGGGGCTCTTTTTGTAGAAAAAGCCCAGTAGGAACTCATTAGCATAATAGGCCACACCCAACAGCATAAACTCATTAGCATATTAGGCCACACCCCTGACAGCACAGCTCATTAGCGCATTAGGCCACACCCCCATGTTACCAGAAGTGTGGTTATCCAGCCACACCCACCTTTTGCTTGTTATTCTGTTTACCTTGTTTGTTGTCAAAACCCAGGGCTTTTTTGTAGCAGGAACTCCTTTGCATGTTAGGCCACACAACCCTAATGTAGCCAATCCTAATGAGTTTCTGCTGTTGGGTGTGGCCTGTTATGCTAATGAGTTCTTGCTGGGTGTGGCCAACTTGGGAGCCAGCCGGAACTCCATTCCTGTGCGTTCCTGCCCAAAAATAGCCCTGAGTTTTGCTCTTTTATTCTTTTTCAATAAACGTCTTTCCAGTTGCACTCTAGACTGGTTTATTTTGAGAGTTCTCTAAGGGAAAGAACCCCTGTAAACATTGGTGGAGATCCCAGCTACCCCATCTCGCTTCTCTCTGTTAAGCTCTTTCCCCAATTAATCAGGAGACCACCTCTTCGGATAACACCCATTCCCAACCCTTCCCCCAAAAGAGCATTTTCATGCATTTGGTGTGCTTTCTTCATCACAGCAGGGAGGCAGCAGACTGAAGGTCCAGCAAGAAGCAAGATGCATGGGGGGGGGAATCTGAATTTTCAATACCTTCCCTCTACCTCAAAAAAAGCACAGGTCTTCTACTCACACACCTTTCTCAGAGGAAACAGAGACATGGTGAGATTTGCTATACAACAACTGCAACAAGAAATATAGCTGAAAGAATTCCCCAGTTCGGTAGCTGTCAAAGAGCATTTACCACATCAACACTGTTGTCATAAACCGTATAATACAGGATCCAAATCAATCTATCCAGGGAACGATTCGAGATAAAATACTATGCCCTCAGCATAATATGGAGAAAAAGGGAAACTCACACACACACACACACACACACACAGAGAGAGAGAGAGAGAGAAGAAGAAGAAATAAAAGAGACATTCATTTTGCATAGGTTTTCTGTTAAAAGATTAATAAACCATTACTTAATAATTGCTTAAGTATGCATACATGCACGCACACACCCACAGAGTACTTTCCCCAGCCAAAAAGAGGTCTCTGGGGCTATCCTGGCTATCTTTCCAAGCCCTACAAATATATCTGTGCAAGAAAAGGGCAGTTCTACCTTCACCAGGATGGAAGAAAATGGTACGTGGCTATCCCGAGCTGCTTCTCTAAGCTTTAAAGGACAAGGAGAGAAAGTTCGGTTAATGTCTCAAAAATCTTGCCCAGAATCCCAGGACTACTATCTCTTGGTCCAGGAGGGCCTCAGGTAGCCTAAGCAACCTCTTCTTTACTCCAAGAAAAACCATAGCAGCAGCAGAAAAGTTGGTTTTTATACCCCACTTTTCACTACACGAAGGAGTCTCAGAGTGACTTACAATTGCCTTCCCTTCCTCTCCCCACAACAGACACCCTGTGAGGTAGGTGGGGCTGAAAGAGCTCTGAGAGAACTGTGACTGACCCAAGGCCACCCAGCTGGCTTCATGTAGAGGAGCAGGGGATCAAACCCGGTTCTTCAAATTACAGTCTGCCGCTCCTAACCACTATACCACACTGGCTCCCTATGGAGGTAAGTGAGCTGGAAAGGGGAGACAGGAAAAGGCCTGGATGCTTCCACTCATCTGCTTGTCCTGGAAATTTTTACCAACATACAATTTGTATTCGTCATGTACTTAAATGCAGTTTTAGCTAGATTTGAGGATACAGATTCTGTGCTTCCCCAATGCCCTGTTAAAGCTGTTCTTTTGATGCATTTATTTCAGTTTTATTTCTCTGGGTGAGCATACGTTTACAGGGAGCATGTTAATGCTATGAAAAGTGCCATTTCAATAGCTCTGTGAAATATTAATCTAATTTGTTTTGCTGTCCTGGTAAATATGTTGGTAACTGGTTTAGAGGACTGCAACTTAATGACAGCTTCCGAGAGGTGAGGAAATTATTGCATCTTTAGTTTCAGAATATTCATTACAGCCATTTCAGGAATATCTGCTCCTTTCTAAATAGTTTTTAATAACAAGGAATTCATCACGTCTCCTATTACATTAGGCCATTTAAGTGCAACTAAATTTTCTCATCAGGCACCACCCAATAGTACGATTCCCACTTCTACCCATGAATTAAAGTAACTGATATATTCAAGCCAGAGTGATAAAAGCTGTTCAAGACCACTTTCTGATTGAACTCCTTAGTCAAATGAAATCCAGCTGAGGTTGATACAAAAAGTATTTCATCTCTTACCTCAATGGTAGGTGGATCCTTTCTCCTTTTTCTAATCCAAGCTGCAAAAGATATTAAAGTATTTTAGACTG
The DNA here is from genome assembly GCF_001447785.1 of Gekko japonicus. NCBI lineage: Eukaryota > Metazoa > Chordata > Lepidosauria > Squamata > Gekkonidae > Gekko > Gekko japonicus. The sequence continues at coordinate 138,488 of NW_015163109.1, read as the reverse complement.
TGAGCAACCTCATAATTGCAATCACCATGTTTCTGAAGACCACTAGTTCAATTAAGGCACTGTTCCCCAACACGTAGGTCAGACTCAGGACCCAAAAGTGGGTTGCAGGCCAGCCCTCCCCAAAGGCCATCCCTGCCCCTTTCCACTGCTCTCTTTTGTATTTTGGAAACAAAGATCTGACCTTGGAAACAGTATCTTCTACATCATACATTAGTTGGTGTTTTTTCTTCACTGCATATAGACGTTGATCAAGTAAAACATGTCCTGATGATTCGTAAAGTGAGTTGCTTAGAATCTTAGGGGGGATTAGATGGAGTAATGGAGAAGGAGAGGGTGGTCAGTGGCTGGAACGTAACCTCTGTCTGCAAAGGCTGTGTATGTTGGAATGCCACTTGCTTGGGATTCATAGTAGGGGAAGCCGTGCCCTTTGTGTGATATTTGTGGGTTTCTCAAAAAACTTTTGGTTAGCCATCATAGAAAATGGAATGCTGAACTAGATGGATGCCAAGGTCATAGTCTGCCTGGTGGTGGTGGAAAGTGCCATCAAGCCACAGCCGACTTACGGTGACACCACAGGGTTTTCAAGGGAAGAGACGTTTAGAGGTAGTTTGCCATTGCCTGCCTCTGTGGGGTGACCCTGGATTTCCTTGGTGGTCTCCTATCCAAATACTAACCAGGGTCAACCCTGCTTAGCTTCCGAGATCTGATGAGATCAGGATAACCTGGGCCATCCGTAGTTTGCATAGGGCACCAAAAAACAAAAACAAAAAAACCACCCTTGGGCCAACCTTGGATAGGTCACCATACCAAGTAAGTTTGGACTTGTGTGTCACTACATCAAAACGGCTGGGAACTGCTGGCTTAAGGAATGGAATGCTAGAAGACAAATGGACAAGTGAAAGACCTGTGGGATGGAATTACATAGTTCTTCTACCAAAAGCAGCAGAAAAACAGCACTCTTGGGACAAGCATTAGAGGATTAGGCATGGCACAGAAGTGCTTCTTGAAAAGCCTCTATCAAAACTTCCTTAGTTTCTACTTTGGGACTTCACTGCACACCACAAAATGCTTTCAAACAACTTCTACAGTCCCAGGACAGAACATTTCCTTTTGAGGTAGCAAAAGTGGTGTTTTCAGAATCCCAATTATCTGCCAAAAAGAAGCTTCCACATTGGGCAATGAGCACCTACTGGCAGCTTGAATGATTAATTCTCCGAGCCATCCCTTGCAGTTGGCTCATCCCATCTCCCTGGAGATGTACTTCCAGAGTGGATTCATTTTGCTCATGATGGAATTTTCACCTGGTGCAGAGAACCAGCTCTTGCCCAAGGGAAGGCTCCTCACACCAGGGCAGTGTGCCACTGTTGGCAAATGGATCCCGGGGATCTAGTCCTTCGTTCTTTTCCCCAACAGTTGGTTCTTCTTTCTGATATCGAAGTGAAAACTACACCAACTTCAACACTACTTCTTGACCCTGCCAGAAATGCATGCATTTGTAGCCCCACCCCCACCCTTCTGCACAGACGCAAACTACCCCTGGGTGAGCTCACAAAGCTTTGCTATCTGTTATCATCTTGTCCAATAATGAGGATTTTATCACATCAACTGCAAATGTGTAGCGACATGGTCATGGATATAGGCTTAGTCTCTAGCTTTTAAGGAAGTTTTTCAGAGAATTGTTGGGGGGGGGGGTTGGCTGAATGTATCCATGGTGCTTGTACAAAAAGTGCAACCACGTGGAATATAGAAAGTACAGCCACTCTGGCTGGCAGCTAAAGAGAGGTAAAATGTCTTAAAATTCTGTTGCCACACAAATGTGCTTTGTTTCCTGACAGTTTTCCTGCAACTTCACATCTCTAGCCAAAACAGACCCAAGCCCTAGTTGTGGAAAAGCACTCACCAGGACAGATCAAAAAGACATGTCAGTGTGTCTTCCTTATATATCATGATCCTGATGATGGTAATCCAAAGAAAAGGAAGGCTGCAATCACAGACACTAAATAATCCACTTTCAATGCACTTTCCAACTGGTTTTTGTCAGTTCACACAGTAAAATCCAGTTGGAAAGTGGATTGAAAATGGATTATTTATTGTGTGTGATCGCAGGATTAAGGCAAAATGCTAGGTTGTGCCAGCTGGATAAAGCTTCCCTTCTGGGCTCTAGTGGGCAGACAATCTCCACAGCGAAAAGGTTCCCAAGTTGAAAAGAAAGAAAAGCCTTTTTGTCTTCCCAGGATCTGGCATGCAGTTGGCATACTTGACCCTTGTTGCCTGATCATAGTTATTACTAATGATGTAGCGACAGTGATAACCATGATCAGTGTGAACTCAACCAAGCAATCCTGGTGATGTTCTCAGACAAATGTCATGAGAAAAAGTGCGTAGGTTCTCTCTCATCCAGACAAGTACTATTGTCAGCCATCATACTCCCTCAAACATTTTCCCCTCCTTCTGCTGTTGCTCTCCTGAGTCTTCTGTTGGTTTATATTCATTTTAAAATGAACGGGACACAAAATGGTAGGTGTGGTGTGAGTAGCATACAGAAACAAAACAGTGACGCATACACAGAATGGCTTTGAAAACAAAACTTAAGAGATAAATGTGAGTAATTATTTGTTGTTGGCCTCTCTCTCACACACACATACAGCTAACTTTGAGCTACCATAAAAGATAGTAAAAACAATATCACTCTGACTTTTCTCATCCTTGTGGGGCTGGCTGTTTACGACAGGAATTTGTAGTATTATTTATTTTTCATTAGCAGATGCCTCTGCAGAGTTGAAAAAAAAAGATGTTTTTGGAAGAACAAGAGGTTTGATTCCAGTGCCTTCACAATGTCTCTGCTTCAATTCTGTTAAAAAAACACAAGCCATGTGAACCTATAAAATCCTTCAGTTCTCCCTCAGTAATGCCTGATTCCACTACATGATTACACAAGTACTTTCTTCAAGTATCCACTGCGATCAGGACAATGGGACCAGTAAGATTAATTTTTTTAAAAAAAACAAAAAGACTGTTGAAGCAAAAAGAGGTCAAAATCGTACTAATCATTAGTAAAAATGTTCTTTTGTCCTTTGGGCTTGAAAATACATTCGGTACAGCTCGCTTCGTGAAAAATCTTTACACTGCTCCATCGCGGTAATACAAAAACTCTTTCATGCAACCTCAGCCAAAATAGTTTTTATTTGGCACAAGACAAAGGCAAAGAAAATGTACGTATACATGGATGGAATCCAATTTTGCAAGGTTCTTCTCAAAGCTTTTGAAAAAATCCACGACGGCTTGCAATTCAAATTGTCTAATTACATAGTCGTCATTAATTATATAAATACTGCATGGTACTATCTGCAGTCTGTGCTCTTGATAACGCTATATTTGTCTGAGTAGAATTTAGCAAGATAAACTGGACATTTCATACCTTGAGACCCTGCCATTCTTTCATCAGCACTTATTTGCATTCTCATTAGTATGCATGAGATTTTCATTGAACTTTAAGACTCCTACTGGCACATAACGCATTGTAATGAGCGTAAAAGTGAGCATGCAAATTAAAACTCACATTAATCACTAAATGTTACCCATAAAAAAAAAAAAGGACTAGAACAGGCAGGCTGTAAAATGCAGCATGAAGCACGTAACCTCCTAAATCTCCACAGATGCTGAAAATGACGGATACCTTTTCATGGGAACCAATGACACATGCGGAGGAGGCAAATGACATATTCTGTCATGAGATACAGTTGACAACCATTTAGAATTAAAATGGTAGAAAGGTTATCAGTTGTCTGCATCCATACGATAATGCCCCTAGCAAAGCAAATTGCTTTCTTTCCTGAAAGTGAACCCTAGCAGAGGGAGTGAAGATGTTACCTACACGTGGTACTGATGCTTAACAGTGAACTCTTTCATGTATCCCTTTCAACACCTCAACACATTGCTCTGTTGTGTTGAGTCTGGACAATGGAAGACACTGAAACCACTAATCTGCATGGAAGACCAGAAAGAAGGGACCTTGGGGAAGTCCAGTGGTACATTAAAGACTAACAGCATTTATTAGTTTTCGTGAGCCACAGCTCACTTCTTCAGATATGTGAGGGGATAAAATCATTCTGGAAATTCTTATAGGGAAAATTACAGAAGAGGGAAGGAGTTGGGGCAGAGAGAAGTCAGACCTGTGGAGAAGTCACACATTCTTAGCTTCATCTACCCTAACAGGGTGGTTGGGCATATTAGAAAGAAGAAAAGATAGACGGTTACATGACCTACATTCATTAAACAGAGCAGGGGGGAACCCCTAAATAAATCACTCCTACATATACTTAAGAACAAATTAAATATACACATCAATAAACTAGCATAAATCCCTTACTCCTGATCATCCTACACATAAAAGTTTTATTCTGCCTCCAAAAAAATGCTCTGTGCTTGTTGAGTTCTATAAATGGGAGCAGTAGCAGTCGAGAATCTCTATCTCAGTTTATCTTTGGTTCAGAGATGCCACTCTTGGGTCACATGAACTGTTACGATGGAGGTAAATGGAAGAAGACAGTATATCTTGTACACAGCTTCGACAGCCAAAGCCAGCATGCTGAATTTTGTCAAAGAGAATATTGGGGGGGGGGGAGACTTGGGACCACAGTAGGGATTGCTGGTAGGTCGCCCTGGTGGTGTAGTGAGCCAGTGCACTCCACACCAGCTGTAGCATAAGCCCATAAGACCTTCACAAGGGCATATTTCGCCTTCCAGCAGTGACACCCTAAGCAGATGAAGGGAGTTTTTACTCTCGAAAGCTCATAGCCCGAAAATTGTGTGGGTCTCTAAAGGGCTACTGGACTTGAATCCAGCTGTTCTACTGCAGACCCACTGAAATTATCCTAAGCAGAGTTACATTCTTCTAAGCCCATTGACTTCACTGGGATCAGAAGGGGTGTAATTCCACTTAGGATGGCACTCTTGATCCCCAACCTTTCTCTCTCTGAGCAGAACATGATGAAATCCCACAGGGTCAAAACAGACAAGAAGAGGAACTGTCATGGATCTCCAAAACCTGGGGACTGTTGTGAATGTTTTTAATGTAGGTAGGCGAAATGCTTTGAACATCAAGAGGTGTTACATAGATGCTAACACAGCCCATTTGTCCTTTGTTACAGAAATGCCTTAGGGTTTGGGTGGTTTTTTGTTTTTGAAGTGGAATAAGGCCTTCATTTCCCCCACCATCACTTTTACTAAACTAAACATTTCAGCAGTACAAATGTTAACTAAAAAGAAAAAAAATCTTGTTAATGTTGTTCATAGCACTGAATCACCTACATTTTTCGCTGCTCTATCTGTCATAAACAAGAATACACTGCACACCTCCTCTACCCAAATAATGGATGGCGAAACAAAGCAGTCTGAACATTTTCTTCCCCGTCCCTGAAAGGAACTTTGCTTAAAGAGAGAAAGCTGCTATTGACTATTCATAATGCTCTTTATTTCCCTGCTCTTCACAAATCCTTCCAATTCAATGCCACTATAATCATAAAGGGGGGGGGAAATGTTATGGTAATTATAAGCATGAGCAAGTGTTGTGTTAAAAATGCAAATGTAGCTAATAAAAGTGTGCTGCTGCACATGGTTTATTTTCTACACTGGAGAGCCAAATAAACAGCCTAGATTTGCAAATGCATCCTTCCTCTTCGGAAAACCATCTGAAAAAAGTTTTAAGTAAATATAAACGGCCTTATTTTTCTAATCAGATGACTGGTACAGTACCAACATTGGACACTATTATCTCCTCTAACTGATAGAAGCTCTCCACAGTCTTGGGCAGAAAGAGGACTTTTCTTACATCTGGTATCTGAAATCCATTGACTAAAGATCTTATAGACAGAAACTGATACCTTCATCTCCTCTGCAACAAAGGCACAGCCCCTCCCTTCCGCTGGTGCCTTTGCTTCCGTGGTCACCGTGCATCAAGGTCAATCTCCAAAGTTTTCATAGATAATTAGTGAAGTCATGGATTTGGTTACAACTCTTACCTTGTAAAATCAAGTGATCTATTTGAATAATTTACTTTTATTCATTTATTTATTTAAAACATTTATTATCTGACTTTCTACTTTGTGGAACTCAAGGCAGCTTACAATGTAAATAAAACAACAATGATTAAAAAAATAAAAGGCCACAATTTCAAATCTCAGTTAGGACTGCCGATAAATAAAAACTGAATTAGTCAAATGCAGTCCTAAATAAAATATGACTTCCTCCTTAACAGCCAGTATTACAAGAATTTAAAAGTAGATAAATTGGGTGTGAAAACTCTTAATCTAGATTGCAAATAGCGGGTCAAGATGCACTAGTTTTTTGCAAGAGCCTTTTTGTAGTTGCTGGATGCAAAGAATAGGATTGCAAACAGGGCTTTTAAGAAAGTGACGTAGGCAAGTTAGAAAAAATCTACCATTTTAAGACATCTGTTGACTAAATTAGACTTCTATGTTCTGTTGCATCTATTCATTATTACATTTGGTACAATTATAAATCAATGTATTTAATGTTTCCACAGCAGAACCAAGATTGTATTACCTTCCCATTCTGCTGGAATATTCCCCACTTCATACTCATGTTCCTTTATATCTGCTTTCACAAATCTTCTTTCCTGAATGATATGTCCTGTTTTAAAGGAAAGACAGATGAGTAAGAATGATTCCACAGATTACTAATATACACGAGTTAAAGTTCGTCAGTGCTAGTATGGAAAAAACTTTTGCTTACATTAAAGCCTTAGTAATAAACATCTCTGTGTTCCCCTCCACCTCCATATTGTGGGCTCAACTATATACAGTGGTGACACAGCCCAATCAGATTCACACTAAGAAAAGCATTTACCCTTCACAGGATCTGTACCCACTAGTGTACCATAGAAGGTTTTGTATCTCTGGTATTGTAGAAGCAGGGCACACTTCTTCACTGAATCATTACAGAAAATATCCACATCTAGCTTCATCACACTGATGTTTATTTTTATTTAAAATATTTATATACCTCTCTTTCTCCCAAGCATCTTAGGATCCAGAACTCAAGACATTATAGCAACATGATCAATAATCAAAATTTAATTTTCTTCCACGGATAACAAAAAAAATAAGAATTGATGGTTACTCAATGTCAGAGTCCCACAGCGATCAGTTCCCAACAACTTTCATTCAGAAGAGTAAAGGCTATTGAGTACAATAAAGGCAGGTCTTCTGTGCATACATTCTGTATTAGAACTGATTGCAAGCCCGTGCAGGGGGGAGTTATACATCATTCATCATTCAAAGGGTCCCCCTGATGGATTTAGGCCTATCAGGGAACAAGCAAAGCCCGCCTAACCTAACGGGTCTACATTCTCAGGGAAAGCAGCAGCGAGGTACCAAGGTCACTGGTGTAGGGTATAAAATAAGACGAGTCGGGGAAAATGAAACATACCATCCTCCACCCCACCCACCCCTCTACCAGCCATGGCAGCTTGCTTAGCTGACACTCAAACAATAGCTATTTTGTTCAAGATTTGGTCAAATCTCAGTTGAACATTTGGATTATATCCCACATACTCAATTTTCACTGTAGTCTAACCAATGCTTTTAAATTTCCATGTCAAGCACAATGGCTTAGATATAAAACACCACAAATTCTGCAGAGTTCACACAGGGGATCTCTGTCAACACACACACCCCACTCCGAAAAGCCTCTCTTGATGATCCAGGGTGTTAACTGTGTGCACTTAGGAAGACATGTAGATACTATATACTTGTCAGTACGAATGAGGCCCATTTCTTAATTGGATTCAAATTCACTCTAGGGAAATCAAGCATAAGGCAGAAACTTCTCTTCTGCAGGCTTAGGTTTTAACATACAGCTCAGGGAAATGACACACACACACACACTTCTGAGGGATCTTTAAAACAAAGGTAGTACAATCTGAGACAGGTGTAGAAATGAAAGTAGAAGCTGGAACAAATCACAGATGGTTTATTCTGTGAGGATGAGACAGAGAAGAGGAGAAAAGGGACAAGGATAGCAGAGTAAGATATTACCACCTATTCTCTAATCTGTGGGGATGTAGTCTAGGGTGACTTTTAAGGATACAGGTATCTGATACAGAAGTGGACTTTGCACATACGTAGACCTGGAGATCTGGAATTCCAGGATCGACCTCTTGGCGAGGGAGCCAAGTGAGAATCTGGGCAGCAATTCAGGCAATGATCCAAAGGAGATTTCGAGATGAAAGCACAAGATCAGGACTGGGTATGACCAGCAAGTCAGAATCCAGGGTATGTACTCAAGATAGAAGGTAACCACAATTCTGAATGATACCAGCTCTTTGATACAGTGGCCAGAGAATGAAAGAGACAAGTTTTATTTTCACAGTCTGGAAGAAAGGCAGAGGAAGTTCAGGAGAAGCCAGAAGCAAGCCTTCCAACAGGTAGAGGGAGGCTCACTGTGGAAGGAAGGTGTGATCGGCTGGGAGGTGGGGCTACAGTGAAAAGTGTTCCAAGCAGAAATAAAGGGAAGGAGGAAGAGGTGGAGGTAGAGCCAGTCATCACCTGATGTCACTGGGGGTTCTTTTGTTAGGAAGGACGAAGGTAGGACAAGGTATTGTGCCTGAAAGCACCATGAGTGGATCTTAACAGAACAGTCACAGAGATAGACCTCTGCTGTCTAGGCCAGTTTCTCTACAGTCATCCATGGAACCAAGCTTCACTTTTCCCAGCTTGTACATATCAGGGTAAACTTAGCCAGTGTTCCTTCAAGTTTCAAATCAGATGACACGAAGTGGTCTGCTCCTGCTTTTCTTTTGTCCACACCCACCCTCTGGAACTGCTCCCAGACCAAGACTGGTCAGAAGTTCCTAATTTTGACAGAAGACATGGGCTGGTCACACTCACAGGACAAGGGACATAGACAAATGCCAACAAAATGAAGATGAAAGGGAATCCTCAGGATTGATGTCATAATGGACAGTAAATGGTTAATATTTTGTTCTGGCCTGAGAACCTTGAGTGACAGGGGATACAAATGGAATTCTATAGTTGAGAGTGGCAGTTAGATCAGTGAAGGACCCTGAAATAGGAAAGTGGGGAAAGTGGTCCTTCCCTGAGAGAACTAGCTCCTGGTAAAATGGGGGTGATCCTCGTCAAGTGTTAAAGAAGAGAGACTGAAACCTGTGCGTGTCTCCTGCCTTCACAAACTTTAGTAATTTTATTAAAAAGAGACATGCCTGTTTATCTACAAAGTGAAAGACAAGTGACCTTTGTTCACACTTTTATTAAAGACTTTTTTGTATAACAAAACAGCTACTTTATTGTGATAAACCATATATTGTTTATGGAAGAATGAGGAGGAGGAGGAAATTGGATTTATATCCCCCCTTCACTGCTGGAAGGAGTCTCAGACCATCTTACAATCTCCTTTCCATTCCCCTCCCCACAACAGACACCTTGTGAAGTAGTTGGGGCTGAGAGAGCTCTTTCAAGAACTGCTCGTAAGAGAACAGCTCTGAAAGAACTTGTGACTTACCCAAGGTCACACCAGCAGGTGCATGTGGAGGAATGGGGATTAGATTAGAGTCTGTGCTCCTAACCACTACTCCAAACTGGTTACCTCATTCCTGTTGCCTGTTCACCTGCCAAGTTCCAAACCTGATATCTACTTGACCATTTCCCCCAAAGAAGTGGAATAGTTTGTTATGAATTAACATCAGCCTCTTGAGTGCTATTATCAGACATACACAAATGAAGGATTTTTGTTGGTTCTTCAATTCCCTCGGCTTATATCTAAATACACATTTAAACAACTGAGTGGGACAGACAGCAAAACAAAGAAAAGGGACAGCTCAGCCAAGAGAAAGAAAAAGGGAGGGGGGGATCATTATGGTGTGGGAGGTTGTAGTACTAAGCAAGAGTACCAAATCAGTCAGTTCCTTCTTTATGTTGCAGTCTCCCATGTCACACTGCTTCTTATGGGGACAGTTTGAAAAAATAAGATCCCTACAGCAAATTCTGTTCTAAACGTTATACTCTGGTTTTCACCCAGACTGGTTTTATGCTATAATGTTATGGTATTCTTAGCCCATGGCTAAATCAAACTTCCGGGGGTGGGGTGGGGATTACAGTCCTGCGAATATGGCAGGGAATAACAATATCACAGAAGACAAGTAAAAACTGGCTTGCATATTTAAGAGAGATTAAAAATGAATCTCACACACATGGAAGGAATTACTTTTCTCATAGGACAGCTAGAGTTGAGCCCCGTAGCACCTTAGAGGCACAACAGGTTTTTCAGGGTATAACCTTTTGAGAGTCAAAGCTCTCTTCATCAGAGATATGACTCTCAAAAGCTCATACCCTGGAAATCTTATTGGTCCCTAAAGGTGCTCCTGACCTGAGATCCAGTTGTTCTAATGCAGACCAACAAAGCCACCCTCTGAAACTACTTTTATTGTGTTCACCATTAGCCCTCTGCAGCTGGTGTTCCTCAAGGCAGCATTCTGAATTGCCCCCGTCACAGAATTCTGGGCCACAGTCTAGAGAAGAATGGAGCACAAAACTCTTTTGTCTCTCTAACCAAGTTCCCTTGTCAGAAAATACAGAACATTTCAATAGTCTATACTGATGCAACTGAAAGAAGGTGAGTGAAGCCAATGAACAGGAAACAAAAAAAAAGTTTATGATAACCAACTAAAAGAAAACGATACTAAAATATAATCTTTGGTGTCAAATGGCTAACCAGAACCGCAGAACCTTCTTTATTTCGTGGCCTCCTATGCTGCCTCTCCAGAAGGAAATGTTTGAGGCAGCCAGTGCTGTGGGAAATGTGAACTGGAAAATTTCCTGATTTAAATTTAAAGAAATAATTGAAATCATGTTAACAAAAGAAGACAAATACACCATGCACAAACCTGGGCCATGTACAGGCACTGGGGTGTGTCCATGCTTAGGGATGTCCACCTCCAGGTGGTGACTGGAGATCTCCTGGAACTAAAACTGATCTCCAGATGATAGAGATCAGTTCACCTGGAGAAAATGGCTACTTTGGAAGGTGGAATCTACGAAGTCCCTCCCCAAACCCCAGCCTCCTCAGGCTCCACCCCCCAAATCTCCAGGTAGTTCCTAACCCAGGGTTGGCAAGTCTATTCATATCCCATCTATCCCATTTAGCCCTGATTGATTTGCGGGACATGATTAATTTGCAGGACATGATTGATTTGTAGGACAATGGCCCTGTGGAAACTATATATAAATGAACAATGAACTGACTACATTTATATACATGGGGCAGAAAAATTTCCACAGAAAAATATAGCATTGGGAAACTTTCCATTAAAAATTTTCCACCCCACATCACTGGAGGCAGCTTACTACATTAAAAACAAAGGCAGAAATAATCAACCAATAATCACAGTAGCATACCAATAATAACCCAACTCAATCAGCTGTAAAAACCATCCAAACCAGCAGTATGAATATAAAATAAAAGCAGTATAAGACTAAAATGATAGATTAACAACAGAAGACCCATTAAAATCACAGTGTAATCAAAATCAGAAGAGCAGCCAGCCAAAAACATATAAAATGATACGTGAAATAGATCATAAAATCTTAAAGTGGCCAGATAAAATGACTAAGAACAGAAATACTTTTTTAAAAGCCTTAGCAGGTAAAAGTGCTTTAATTGCTTAAACTTCCAAGGGCAGGATGTTCCTTTCAACTAGCAGCATCTCTACAGTACAAACCTGCTCTTTTATTGGGAGTTCAATCCCATTCAAAACAGGCTCAGGAGGACTTCCGGTTTTTGGCGACTCGCAAACGAACGCACTCCATCGAGCTCTGATGGATGTGATTCGGATCGAGGCGGCAGGGAGGGGGTTCGGAAGCCTTTGACCCCCCCCACGAAGCTCTTGCAGGGAGCTTCTAGCCTAGAGCGTAGGAGGAGTCACTCCCAAAGCCGCGGCTGAAGGATTGAGGCTCTTATTTGCTCTTTAAGGTCCCGCTGCCCCAAGACTAGATATGGCGACCTGAGACATTACCAAACCAGAGTGCGCAAGGACTTAAGCAAAAGGACTCTCCCTATGGGATGACACCCAGCGAAAAAAATAGTGAGTTAACAAGTTTCAAAAGAAAGACAAAAGTAAAGAGGGTGGAGGAACTGACAGTGAGATGGCAAAGCCCCTTAGAGGAAGGGGAGGGAAACTCTCAGGAGGAGGAACCCTACCCTATAGCGCAAAAAGCAGCGAAACAGGAAGCAAGCTGACAATAAGCTGTTAGAAACCCACCCAATCCAAGCGGATCGCGGTGGGGCGCATTATTCAATCCAGAGAAAAACCTTAGAACTTTTAAGTACTTTTACCTTAATGTAAACAATGTCGCAACGTGGGGAGGGAAATGGCGTCCAGAGGCACCACAGGAAGCACCAGCACAGCATCACCGGTCACAAGACCGGAAACTACCACCGATTTAACTGGTACGATTTCTGAAGCCTTGCACCCCTGCTGGATCAGCCGATGAATCACAATAAGAAATTTGATGATTTGCAGAAGGAGTTGAAATAAACCAAAGACAAATCAGAGAAGACGGTCAAAAAGCTAAAACAGGTCGAAACTAAGACCAAAGAGATGGATCAAAGAATGGACATTGCTGAGAAAGAAAGAGCTTCTGAAAAACAACAATTATTACAATTGCAAGTGGAAAGCTCCCTATATGTTTTAAGATTTCAAGGGGTACCAGGAAAAAAAAGATGAAATCTTAAGTGAAGCATTGGCCCCCTTGATCAACAGCAAACATGAAATATTGCAAGCAGACATAGACATGATTTATAGAACTTATTCAGAGTCTGTGGAAAAAAATAATCTTTCAGGGGAAATATTTGTTAAATTTGCAAAATGATCAACAAGAGACTCGATACTTAAAGCTTCTACTGCCACAACATTAAAAATCCAAGAGGAAGAGATAAACGTACTGAAAGATGTTCCATATGAAATACGTAAGAAGAGGAAGCAATACAGAAATATCACAACATTCCTTCAAAAGAACAATGTCCAATACCGATGGATTTTACCAGAAGGTCTTATATTCAACTACAAAGAGAAGAAGGAAAAGATTGACTCTCTCTCTAAAGCAGAAGCATTCCTGAAGCAACATCAAACTCCAACAAAAAAAAGAAAAGAAGCAGAGGAAAAGAAGGCGACAGAAGAAAAAAGCGATCATCAGGCATCAGCCACCAACAGCTCCTCATCTACTTCGATGTCCCTGGGTGAAATCTTTCACTCTGACTTTGATTCTTATTTGGGAGCTGCTGCACCCAGATCTTCTAAGGTTAAAATCCCCTGGCAAAAGAAGAAGAAGAAGCGTAAAGACAAGAAGACATTCAAATGAAGTTCTGAGATTTCTCTATGTCAGAATCTAAAGAATGTATATTATTGCCCATATGCGATACTAAAATTAAGAAATTTTTGTTCTTTCTATTTGAATACTTATTATGTAGAAATTAAACGGTATATTGTAAACTTGAATATATAGGGAAACATCCAAAGCGAAAGATAGATCATTATTGTACCTTGCTACTCTGAATATGTAGTGTGTAGATTTGTAGTTTATAGTGAAAAGCAATAAAAATTCTATAACAACAAAACAGGCTCAATAATCCACTGATTAGTCTCAGCATTCCACAATTAATTGATCTGCCCATCAATCTCCAATTTTGACCTATTTATTTGCTTTGCTCTGTTTCCCCCTGGAATTAAACCCAAACAAATAGTCACCATATCAACTAAGCTTGTTATTCCTGTTTGGTCCTTCAGCCTGTTAAACATCTTCATTATGCTGTATGCTAATTTACTGCTCTCATTCTCTACCTATGTATATAGACTGGTAATTTCCATTTCATTGTATCTGAAGAAGTGTGCGTGCAAAACGAAAGCTTACACCTTTAATAAAACTTTGTTGGCCTTAAAGGTGCCACTGGACTCTAAACTTTGTTCTGCTGCTTCAAACCAACATGGCTACCCACCTGAATCTAACTCACTGATGGTCAGTGTTGTGTAGTGGTCGGAGTGCTGGCCTAGGATATGGAAGACTAGGTTTGAATTCCCACTCTGCCACGGAAGCTTGCTGGGTGACCTTGATCCAGTCACACATTCTTAGTCTATGCTACCTCAGAGGGTTGATGTAACGATAAAACTGAGAAGAGGACAATGATATAAGACGCTTTGGATCCCCACTGAGGAGAAAGACAGTATAAATGGAGTAAGTACATAAATACAATTATCACCAATCAACAAATCTATGGAATTTCCCACGTCTGCTGGTCCATTGCTGTAATACTTATTGATTGACTAGCAGTAAAGCCCATTGTGAAAGCAATACAACGAGATCTAGAAAGAGGCTCTGGGGCAGTGCTCTGGCTTTGGGCAAACAGTGTCAATTTGCTGTGGTGACCTCAGCAGGGTATAATGACAGAGTCCACTGTTTTCTCCAGAGGAACTGATCTCTGCTACCTGAAGAGCAGTTGTAATTGTGAGTAATCTGTAGCCCTCACCTGGAGATTGGCAACAATTGTTACCCAGGACGAAATGGCTGGTTTGGAGGGTGGAGTCTATGGCATTCTACCTGTCTGAGGTCCCACCCCTCTGCAAACCCCACCCTCTCCAGGCTCCACCCCTCAAATCCCCAGGAATTTGTCAGCATGTAGTTGGCAACCCCATCTCCTTCCCAGCTAGTCATCAACCTACCATTATCTGCCCCTTTGACTTCAGCTGACTTCTGCCCTCCCTTCTGCAGAGCAGTTGTAATACTGAGTGCTCTCCAGCCCTCCCCTGGAGATTGGCAACAATAGTTCCCTATGTCGGACTGACTGGTTTGGAGGGTGGAGTCTATGGCAGTGTACCTGTCTGAGGTCCCACTCCTCCTCAAACCTCACCCTCTTCAGGATCCATCCCTCAAATCTCCAGGAATTTCCCATCGGGAGTTGGCAACCCTATCAGGACTGGCCCCAATGTGTTTTCTCCCAAAGGCCAAAGTAGGTGACAGGACCAAGCTTAGTTGCCTACCAACAGGCACTGAGGGGAATGTAGGGTTGCCAGCTCTAAGGAGGGAAATACCTGGAGGTTTGGGGGGTGGATTCTGTAGAGGGCCGGGCGACGGAGGCATCGGCCTTCTGTCGCCCGCCTTGCCCCCCCAATCTCGGCCCGGGCGACTGCGTCCCCCGCCAGCGGCCGCCCGACTCCAGACCCCCCCGCGGCCACTCCAGCCAGGCAACGGAGGCATCGGCCTTCCATCGCCTGCCTCGCCCCCACCCCCCCAATCTCGGCCGGGCGACGGAGGCATCGGCCTTCCGT
>NW_015163109.1:95981-122694 GCF_001447785.1 Gekko japonicus | reverse complement strand
CCACCACCCCCACTCCAGGACCGGAGACAGGAGGCAGAAGCCTCCGGTTGCCCACTCCCTTCCCCTCCCCCACCACCCACTCCCAACAGGCACTGAGGGGAATGTAGGGTTGCCAGCTCTAAGGAGGGAAATACCTGGAGATTTGGGGGTGGATTCTGTAGAGGGCAGCATTGGGCGGGGGGGGGGCGGAAGGACTCAGCAGGTATAATGTCATAGGGTCTACCCTCCAAAGCATCCATTTTCTCCAGGGGAACTGATCTCTGTCATCTGGAGATCAATTGTAGCAGTGGGAGATCTCCAGGTCCCACCTGGAGATTGGCAACCCTAGGGGGAAGTCAGCTGCACAGCAGGGGGTTGAAGAGAATGGTTTGATGGCTGCTGGGCCAAGATTGGCAACAATAGTTCCCCAGGAGCCCCATCGTAAATGCACCAAACAATTCCTCAAGATTTTCCAAAACACTACTCTGTTTTGGGCTCCTGGGGAACTTTGAAGTAGCACCAAAGCTTTAAGATCTCTCCAGCTGTCACCTGGAGACTGGCAACAGCTTGTCTGGAGTGTGGGCAGTATGGCATTGTATCTGTCTGAGGTCCCCCTCTTCCTCCTCCTCCTCAGATCCCACCCTCAGCAGGCTTCATCCCTAAAACATCCTGGAAGTTTCCAACCTGGAGTTGGCAACCCTATGTCCTGGAGTTCCAACCTGGAGTTGGCAACCATCAGCCAACCTTTATCTGCCTGTCTGTCTTTACACACACACCCCACAGCCTCTGCCTAGCGAGCAGCTGACATCATTCTCCTCCCCCAAACTGAAAATTCCAACTGCCTTGCGGGGGGGGGGGGGAGTTTGAGGTGTGGAATGGAGTGTAGTCCAATCAGCTTCCATATGTAAATGACCTTGGAACGCTGGGCGGGACTGCACAAAGCAGCCAGTCAACCCAGCCAGTGTATTCTGAGTGGCAGTTTTTCCGGCCTAACACTAAAGGAGTGCATTTTAGAACTTTGGCACCCACTATTCAATTATATATAAGGAGAGATACAGGTCAACTTAGGCTTCAACAGGAGCATCAGAACTTCCCACGGCTTTAACATTTCCAGAAATTCTACATCTTTATCCCTGATCCTCAGTACCCAATCAACTAGGAAGGAAGACAGCCAGGCAGTACCATGAGTGATGGATCAACAGAATTCTTATTGTGCCCTGAACCCACAGCACCAGGTACATATACAGGGGCCTGTTAGATAGCAACCACTACCTATCCCCACCCACCAAGCCTAGGCTAATGTGACAACAAGAAGCCTGGGGTACAGAAGCACAACTGAGATCTCTCTGTCCATACTGCTCTCTCTCTCTCTGTTCATACTGCTACAATCTCTGCAATGTATACTAGACTGTCTCCTTCCAGGATTAAATCCCGGGACACTCTTTTTCCACAATCCGACTTGGTATCAAGCCATAAGCAAACATCCATCTTAGGTTCTACAGGTGATTAGCAAGGTTACTAGGGTCCCTTTGACTGAGAGAGGGACAGGAAGAAAGGATATACTTTAAGCACTGATCCCTTCTCCTCCTTACCCAGTCAGCCCTTCGCCCACCACCACGTTTCCCTGTGTTTGCCAGTTGGTCCTCTGCTTTCATTCAGCTGCTCTGGCCACATGGATCCATGCCATAGTTACCCTGAGACTAGACTACTGCAATGCAGCCTACAAGGGTCTTTCCTTGAACTCAGCTTTCCTTGTCCAGTTGGTACAGAATATGGCAACCCAATTACTAGTGGGTGTCAGGCACAACATGCGTGTCACACCCATCCTGCAGTTGCTCCATTGACTACCAATCAGTTACCAAACTCAATTCAAGGTACTGGTCATCACCTATAAGGCCCTTTATGGCCTAGGACCCACACACCAGAAGAGCCGCCTCTCTTACTACACTCCACCACAGCAGCTTCAGCCATCTGAACAGACACTTTCCCCCCATGCAAATGAGTAAGATCAGCACCTGCTTGCTTGTGTTCATCCTCTGTGGTGGTTCCCACCTTGTGAAACAGCCTGCCTGAGGAGGTCAGGAAGGCTCCCACAGCACTAACAGTCCAGAGACTGTGCAAAACAGACATGTTCAGGAGGGAATTCTTGTAACTAGATCTGTAGTGGGACAGAATGGTCCCGATGAGCACCTTCGTATGGGAGTGGAGACTGGGTACTGCATTGCCTTGTACCTTTTGAATCCCACATTCTGCACTGCTCACATTATGTTCGCCTGGGCAGCTTGCTGCTTACATTGTCATTTAATTTTGTATTCCTAATTCTATCGCACTGTTCATTTTATATCTTATACTGTACAATGACATCACTGCTTGCATTGCCATTTAAGGTTTTACTCCTTAGTCCTATTGCACTGTTCATTTGATGTCCTATACTGTATGATCACATCCCCCCCTCTTTCTGTACTTTGTAATCTGCTTTGAGTCTCATTGAGAGAGGTGGCCTACAAGCCGGCAAAGAAGCTGGGAGGAACTTCCGGTGCCGGCTCCCGCCTCCTGGAACCGGCTGTCAATCAACAGGAGAGTGAACTTCTGCGCCCTCTGCTGGAGCAAATGCAAAAGATCAACCAAACATTGACAAATATGGAAGGTGTCCTCAATACTCAACAGACTCAGTTAAATGACACAGCCAAGAAGATGGAGGAAATCACGCAAAAGTGCCTGGTCTCAACAGAAGATACCCAAAAGGTCAAGAAAAAGGTGGATAAAATAGAAAAACACCAAATGTTGCAAGATAAAAAGCTAATGATGCTTCAAATGGAAAAATCAAATTTGACTCTCCGATTTCAGGGCATAAAAGAATGGGAAAAAGAGGATCTCCGAGGTATTTTAGCGGAAGCCTTGGCAACACTCACCGGCTGGGAAGTGGAAAAAATAAGCGAGGAAATGGATCTGGTTTACAGAGCCTATTCCAATTTTACAAGATTGAACAACCTGCCGGCAGAAGTGGTGGTCAAGTTTACAAAGCAGAAAGTTCGGGATCAAATACTAAAAGCATCTTCAGCAATGCCCATGAAGATTGGAGAGCAAACAATCAGGATTTTGAAGGATGTTCCATTTGAAATTCGAATGAAAAGGAAAGCATACAAAGGATTGACCTTATTCTTGCAGAACCATCAAACTAACTATCGCTGGTTGATTCCAGAAGGGCTTACTTTCAAGTTCAAAGATAAAAGAGAGAAGATTGATTCCATCTTCAAAGCTCAAGACTTTTTGAAGAGGCACGCCAGTCCGGAGGAAGCAGCACTCGCCACAGGGGAGGATTTGGACAGTGACAGAGACAGCGGCTCGGAGGGGGAAGTCAAGACCCCGGAAGATAAAGGAGCAGGAAAGGGTCCGTCATATAATTTGAGAGACGTTAAAGGGAGGCTGCCCAAACCATGAAGACAAGTTCGGAAAGCGCTTGAAAAGACTTTACTAACAAAAACCAAAAGGACACTACTAATCCATTAACAATTTTTATTTTCTTTACAGGTTAAGATGAAAGATGACTGACAGCTCACAGAAGAAGCCAAAAGAAGATTTTTGTATTACTCATAAAAGATTAACATACTAATAATAATATCACCCAACCTTTTCTTTATCCCACTATATACCTTCCCTTTTCTTATATGAAAAAATAATAAACTCTCTTCTTTTTAGAAGAGTCAATAAAAAAAAGAGAGAGGTGGCCTATAAATAAATAAAGGCTGTGGTCACACACCCTAAATAATCCACTCTCAGTGCATTTTCCAACTGGATTTTTACCGTGTGAACTGGCAAGATCCAGTTGGAAAGTGTATTGAAAGTGGATTATTTAGTGTGTGTGACGGCAGCCAAGGTCTCTTGCTGAGATGAACCACTGTGGCTAACATATACATTTCTGTCACTGAAAGAGCTTTAATTAAACATTCCTTGATTGGAAATTTGACTTTTCCAAAAATTTCATACAATTTGGACACAGAGGCCGTAAGTGCCATACTCTTTTAATGGTAGGTCACAGCATTCAGTGCATTTTACAATTCTCATCTCAATTTTTATCTTCATCTACAATTCTTACGTTTAATCTGACATGATAAATTTTGATAATGAAAGTTGGAGGTACGATGACCTTCCCAGGGATAAGGTGCAAGCAGGATGTGAACTGAAATTACCACACCCCAATCCATGACACCATATTAGTATGCCAAAAAAATTTCATAAGCTATTGTCTAGTTGTTGAAAATCCAAGGACATGCTAGCTGTCTGTTACGTCCTGCAATTTTTATTATAACCTTCCTCCTGAAAAATATAAAACGTGTATCTGATTGACAGATGAAATTTTGTTAGTACAGAAATAAGACATGAATATGACAGCTGCCTTTCAACATGTCTTAATTGTTCATGCAAGACAGATTAACTATCTTGTTTAAATAAAACAGTTGCGATACACAAATGAATATGTGGAAAGTATCTTATTTTTAAAAAATGAATATGCTATACTTTATGATAACGTTTTGAACACATACAGCTGCAGAAAAGGATCAATTGGATGAGCTCATTTTCACAAATACACGACAGGATCAGAGGGGACGTACTGTGCCCAAACTCTTCCTCCAACCTCCCCCAACTTTTGCCACAGCTAATCCTAACCTGCCAATTACTGCTCCAGTGTTCCTTGATAATCAGGACCTGTTAGCTAGACCATTAGAAAATTCTGGCTAAGAGGGAAACCTATTTAAGGTGTATGTGGGGCGGGGAAGAGGAAGCCAATTCCCACAACATGCAGGAAAGAGGCAAGAGCATTCCCACACTGCACTCCCATGGGTTTACCAACCACTATAGATCCCCTTAGGAGCTGCAGCTCAAGTGGTTAAGACTGCAGGCTGTGGAAGGTCGGTAGTTCAGCAGTTTGAGACCCAAATGTGCCACATGATGGAGTGAGCTCCCGTCTCTAGTTCCAGTTCTTGCCAACCTAGCAGTTCGAAAGCAAGAAATTGCAAGTAGATAACTAGTGGGAAGGTAACAGCGTTCCGTACGCCTTGGTGTTTAGTCATGCCGGCCACATGACCACGGAAGTGTCTTCGGACAGCGCTGGCTCTTTGGCTTTGAAACGGAGATAAGCACCGCAACCCTAGAGTCGGATTCGACTGGCTTTCGAGCAAGGGAACCTTTACCTTTATAAATCCCCTTACCAACTTTCAGGTGAAAGTTAGCATATAAATAAACTCTAGTAAACAGCCTGTAGTCCCTTGCTCGAAAGCCAGTCGAATCCGACTCTAGGGTTGCGGTGCTTATCTCCGTTTCAAAGCCAAAGAGCCAGCGCTGTCCGAAGACACTTCCGTGGTCATGTGGCCGGCATGACTAAACGCCAAGGCGCACAGAACACTGTTACCTTCCCACCGAAGTGGTACCTATTTATCTACTTGCAATTTCTTGCTTTCGAACTGCTAGGTTGGCAGGAGCTGGGGCCAGAGACGGGAGCTCATTCCATCACGCGGCACTAGGGTCTCAAACTGCTGAACTACAGACCTTCCAGACTGCAGCTCAGCGGCTAAACCTCTGAGCCACCGCTATTTGCGATTAATTCGTAATTTTACTAACAGATTTCAGTAGACACAACATCCAGCCACACATTTCAATTCAATACTCAAAGGTCATCTAACTTGACCCTATGCTTTGACAAGCAAGGGCTTCATAAGGCCACGTACAGGATCACCTGCAATTCAAGCCAAGGGTCAATAAGGGCAAAAATCACCCAGGCAAGCAACAGGGACAAAGTAAAATACCAAGTGCTCTTAGAGCCCAGAGAACAAGCAGGTTGATTTGTTTGTTTTTTAACAAAAAGAACAAAACCCACAGTGCTGGCAGGAAGAACAAAGGCACAGCCAGGACAGCTTGAATGGGAAAGGAAAGGGGTGAGAAGGAAGGGCAAGTTATCACAGCAAGACAAAAGGCTTTGCAAGTTGCATCAAGGAGCGAAGAAGGAACAGGGCAAAAGGCTGGTAGGTGGATCCAAGAAGGCAAAAAGAAAGGTAAGAGGCAAGAAGCAGCGCTTGAGCAGCAGTAATGTGACAATTATTAGACAGATAATCCAGGCCTGACCCAGAAGTAAACAAAGTAAACTGTTAGGAGCAGGCAGGTGTGAGCAGTCAGGGAGCTGTGGTACAATCAGTACCAGAATGGAATTACACCACTGAGTAGTCTCTTAGGTGGGCAACCATAACCCCTGAAAAACACCATTTCATTTGCACAGCGTGAAAACAACATTTAAGATCTGAATATCCTTTTATATTATTTGTGCTTTTATCTCTCACTCTTACACACAGTAGTACTCTTACCCATTTCTAGCAAGGCTCTCTGTAGCAAAAACAGAACCGGGGGGGGGGGCACGAGAGGTAATAGTGTGGGATACTGAAAAGCACTCTAGAGAGATCCAGCAGAAGGCCCTCCTGGGAATAGCTCCTCTTTCAGACTCGTTTCAGCTCTCATCCATTACATATTTTAAAAAACTGTTCTCTGCTCAACATACCCATGCAAATCGCTGCACAACAGCACAACTGAACATATTCCCTAATTTACAGGGAGGGTTCTTATAAATAATTACATCACGCTGCTTCCTGCCATTCCATTTCTCCAAGACCATCATTTTGCTTTTACAAACTAGCATTTGCTGTAATGTACAAGTATTTAAAATTGACAAAAGGATTTCCCCTAGGCACATAAGCAGTTTGTTTAGCACTGGGGATGCATTCGGAAAAAACTTCAGAGACGTTATACTGAGAGACATGAGCTAGAATGTGAAATTGTCAGAGAAACATTAGCATTTTAAAACTTGTTCATATAATGATGTATAGAGGAGTGCACATTTTGGTTGGCCTTTGTAGCCAAACAATCATGCCCTTTTCTTAATGGGTTGTGTGTGCAAGTGAAGGGGTCTTGTCACAGATGTGCTCAAAAAGCACTTACAATGCCCTTGAAACTCAATGCAAGGGCAGGGACAATCGCTCACGCTCCACAACTGAGAGCTGGAAATCAAGAGGGGGATTTATCCTCATTGTCACACTATCTATCCAGAGGGAAGTGAAATGACCCCTGTGGTGAACACATCCGTGAATTCCAGATTATGTGCACAGTACATGTATGAAACGCATCAACACCATCCCAGTGAGAACAAAAATCATGGAAAACAATGACACAAAAAACAGATTTGTAGTGTTTTCTTTAGAATAGCGTTTATGAGCCCTGATACAGACAGTTTCAAATAGCAGTGGTCTAATGCTACACATGAGAATGCCGTCTGTCAAACAGATAGTTAGCACCTGATCAACCTGTTGGGGGAGAACAGACATTCCCCCAAACAAATGATCAATACAGCCAATAATCTGCTGAGGATTATACACACAGCAGAGATGCATACTTCTCTACCCTCACAAACACAGACACACACACAGACACACACAATGGTTATGGAAAGCTTAGTGAATACATGGGGGCAGTTAACCATACCATTTTCTCACACAATCATGTAACCACATGCATAATTACACCAGGGGGGAACCACCTTGCGATTCACATACGTGAACCAGCTCTGTGGTTACAGTTTTAACCAAGCAGCCTCAATTGTACTAACATCTACTCCTTTCTAATTTCAGATCCACAAAATCAGCAACAGCTGATAGCTTCAGAAAGTGTATCTATAAAACAAAGATTTTTACATTCTTTAGACAAAGATGTCCTGTATGAAAAATGAGTATGTTTTAAATATCAAGTTAGGGTTCCCTTTCAAACAATTTAAATATTAAAAGTTATGAAAATCACTACCACCAATCTGTGATAAATTTTAGTGTCATAATGCCCCTGTATAAATTGATGGTGCGACCTCATTTGGAGTACTGGGTACAGTTCTGGTCACTACACCTCTAAAAGGATATTATAGCATTGGAAAAAGTGCAGAAAAGGGCAATTCGAATGATAAAAGGGTTGGAACACTCTATGAAGAAAGGTTAAAGTGCTTGGGGCTCTTTAGCCTGGAGAAACAATGGCTAAGGGGTGACATGATCGAGGTTTACAAGATTATGCATGGGATAGAGCAGGTAGAGAAAAAAGTACTTTTCTCCCTTTCTCACAATACAAGAACTCATGGGCACTCAATGAAATTGCCGAGCAGTCAGGTTAGAACAGATAAAAGGAAGTACTTCTTCATCCAAAGAGTGCTTAACACATGGAATTCACTGCCACAGGAGGTGGTGGCGGCTACAATCATGGACAGCTTCAAGAGGGAATTGGATAAACATATGGAGCAGAGGTCCATCAGTGGCTATTAGCCACAAGGTATAGGTAGGAACTCTCAGTCTGGGACAAGTGATGTACTGTATGCTTGGTGCTTGGGTGGGGGCTTCTAGTGTCCTGGCCCCACTGCTGGACCTCCTGATGGCACCTGGTATTTTTGGCCACTGTGTGACAGAGTGTTGGACTGGATGGGCCACAGAGTTTTCTCTGAATGCTAGAGCACTCCCGGACAAGTTCTACTGCCAGTTGGGAGCCTTGTGCTGGCAAACCTAGGTATAAATGAAGTAAACAAATTCAATATTTTTAACCTATGTGCATTCATATTAAGCTGAGTGTTCTCACTCCTGTTAATTTAAGATTTGCGTAAGTGGAACCAAGAGCACAAAGCAAAGAATTCTAACTGGCTTGCCCAAGAAACTAGAGAAAGTCAAACCTATATCACACATCTTCCTGAGGCACTAAATTTCTCAGTTGGGCAGATACTTGCTGGACAGAGTTGAACAGGTGGCGATAGGGACTGGTAACTTCAGGCACAATTTACTTGGATTCGATGGCATAATTAGTGGGTTGTTCTACTGCTCTATTTAGGATTGAGTTCTGAATCTTCGTAAACTGCCTCATATTTCAAAGATGGGTGGAACAGAAACTTAAGTGTCCTGATGGAAGTACTGAGAGCATAGCTTAATGAGCATATCCTTCTTATGATGCACAAATATAAATGCAAATCCCTTAACAATGAAATGAAGCTGCTGTAGCCCTAAAATGTTTAACTTTCCAGTGGTCTTGAGCTATGCACACTTGGGGGGAACTCGAATATTAAGGGAGTTTTATTCTCCCAAGGATAATAACGACAATATTATGGCCATAAACCCTGACAGCTAATAAAGCATTTAACTATTTCACTTTCCCGCTATGGAAACATAGCATTAAAATACCACATTTAATATTTTAACACAAGAATAAATCTGTTCAATAACTGAATTAAATCGAACAGTTTCATTTGTACCTGAATGTCAACGCAGTTCCCCTTTTTTTAGTTTATAGCTGATAGGTGTTTTGAGAAGCAAAACAATTCTAGAGCAGAAAGAGGATGCCGGGGGGGGGTGTCCCCACAACCTAATGAAGATGACCTACTTTTGTGTGTACATAACATTCATCTTCCAGCATGGAAGGTTATTGCAAAAATAAGATTACCTGTATGATAAATCCTCTATAATTACCTGCAAGTGCCTTATTTTTCAGGGCAAAGAACATTTCTGATTTGTGGTTGCATTTCACATACTCTGCAGATGACTGCACATATATTTAGATATCAACTTTGGACATTTTTAGTTCAAATCAATTAAGACTGGGGGGAGGATCATTCCCTTCTGGCTGCCTATATTTTTCGTTTAATCCTGGTCAGTGTAAGACCTTATTACAAGTAATTTGTCATTATAAGTCTGAAGAAAAATGCTAGCCTCACAATTTTTGTCATTTCCCCCCCTCACTTCCCTTCAGGCTGTAACTGTTGATGGGCTTTATGGAAATATAAATTCAATCAGCAGCTGCAAATTTCATGAGACGTCCATCTTCATGCTGAATTTGTTACTGAGTGTCAAAACAATCTGCGGATTCCTCCCTGATGAAACACACATTGAATTGTAAATTTCTGCAATTTTCTCATGTTTGAATTTTAGGTGCACAAAAATAGGACCAGTGCACATATCACATCTATCAGCCTGGGACAGGAAATTTCTCTTCATAGTATTCAAACAGTTAAATTAAAGAAAAACCTATGAAAATGACGTGTCTTTTTTTAATGCAAATGTTAAACTGCATTGTATTTTCTATTCCACTCAGAATAGTAAGGCGCTTCAGGTTATTTTAAAAGCCATTCAAATAAGCTATGCACTGGGTCTATTGCTGTCATTGTTCATTTAATAGCATCTTGCAATGATTAAAATCCAGAAATTAGCTCTGGTTAAAAATTATTTTAAAAAATACAGTAGTGTCAAAATAGTTTAATATTTGGGTAGAAAAGGTTGAGTTCTGAGGAATAATGGCTGCTGCCTCTTTCTCTTTGATATAAATCTTATTTTTAATTAAGTGTTGGTGGGAGAGAGAATACGAAAATATAAAATTAATTTAAATAGCTAAAGAAGAGACTGCCAGCTCACAGTTCTAACTGTTCATTGTTCTCCTGGGTGCTTCTGAAAAGATTGCAATTTTCTATTCAAGTTGCTCCTTGCAATAGCTTAAAGAAAATGTGTAGTAGACAAGGTATATTATGTCAAGTAAAATATATTGTTTTAGAGTAGAATCTCTCTCTCAAAGGATATTAAATCCAAAATATGCAAAGTGTTGTTTTCTCTTCTTGGTTGTTATTACCACTTCCTGTAGCAGCTATGGGTTTAAACGACTTTTTAGCATTGACACCATCAACTGGAAAATGTTCCCCGTAAAGTTCTTTTCTCATGACACACAGGAGGCAGTTGCCCAGACTGTACGACATGCTGAGCATCTTACCATCTACTTCTTCAGAAAGTGCACAGGACCGCAGGGTTCGTGGCCAAAAATGTGCAGATGCACCTTGTGTATGAACCAGTACCTCTTAAGCCACCCCAAGTCCTGGCACTGAAACAGATCCAAACGCCACTACCATCACAGAAGTCAGGGCAGCTGCATATGTACCATCCAGGTGGAAGCATCCTCTCACAAAAACCTCCATGTTAGTCCATCAGTTCTAATTTCCAATGAAACTGAGAAGGAAGAAAAGGACCAGGAAGCAAAATAACCTGTGGCGCCTACTCCAGTCTCACAGAGGTTTTTGATTTATTTAGTATATTTTAATCCTACCATTTCCTTAAGAAGCAGTCAGGGCACTGATTCATCCCCTTTTTCAGTTTTATTCTCATAACAGCCTATATTATTATGGAATGGTTCGGGAAGTTGCTTTAATAAAAAGAACAAACAAACAGACTATACCACTGTTCATGCTATCTGTCTGAATGTATTATCCTGCTCGAACTGCATTGTTTTCTACTTCAGTAATACCATTTTCTGCATTGTTTTATATACCACGTCTAATATTTTTGGCCTCATTTCAATTTTTTGTGATCCCAGTCCTATTGTACCACTTACAAGATGTTTCATTCTATTGACTGCATTGACTTACTCTGTGTAATCCACCTTAAGTTTGAAGGAGACAGGTGGGCTATAAAATAAATAAATAAATTTAAAATAAACTTTGTAAATTAGAATGGCAGAACGTAAGAGAGAATGACTGGTCCAAGATCACCCGATGAGTTTGTGATAAAACGGGATCTGAACCGGGGTTTCCCCAGATTGAATACAACACTCTAACCAGTACATTACACTAAAAAGGATCAACTTTTTAAAATGTAAGAACGTCCCATTCTGCCATCCTTATATATGCTTCATAGCTCACTACCACAAGACTCAAACATCACCTATTCGAGAGGTCTGACAACTACAACAGAAGATTCAGTATTAGACTCTTCTCACAGTCACTGCAATAACTCCCATCAACAGCATGAATTACAGCAAATTCTTCATATTTACTTAATTCCATTTTGCTACTTATAAAAGTCACTCAGGAAAGGCCCCCAGAGATGCTATTCCACTTCCAGCTCAGCTATCAGCGGTACTTGAAACCACAGATCACTTTCTTCTCTGTTATTTCCTTTTAGAAGGCAAAAAAGACCACCAAACTCACAAGATCATACAACTACTGCCTGCAAGTTGCTTAGCACTCACTTCCATACAAAAAGGCACCCTTTTGACCAAATGCAAAATTTAAAATTTACTTGTGCTTTAAAAAAGGGTTTTAGAGCAGGCTGTTAGGACTGGGGTTGCATGGCTATGAACAAACTGAGTAAATCCTTATTCTAGCGCAAGGCTTTCAAAAGTCCTGGCCTAGAAGTCATCTGCATTGTATGGGCAATGGACTGTGATTGGCCACACTGGGCCACAAAAAGGGGAACTTATCAAATACCGGGCAAGCTGCAACATAGGGATGAAAAGTTGGACGAGCATCTTCTACTCACCTGCTTACTTATTTGCACAGGTTGACAATTGGTGTAACACAAGGCAAGAAAATAAGACCTTTGACCTCCCCCCCCATCTACTTCTCTGAAGGCCAGATAATATGTAATTTGTTGAAGGTCTTAAGTCATGCCTGCAATGAAGCTAATAATTAGGTATTTGCAGGCTGTATGATGAAGAAAGAAAAATCAATGGGATCACATATAATATTGATTTATTTAGTTATTTATATACCACTTTTCTCCACATTAGAGGAAACCAGCTTGCAAGAAAACACAAAGATAATTCTGGACAAACAGCCAACCAACAACAACACTGCAACAAACATAGTACTACTCCAACTCCTGGGTTTTAGAATGTTGCGTTTTCTAATAGTAGTAGAAAGAGTAACAGTCCAGTAGACTAACAAAAGACTAACAAAATTGTGGTAGGGTATGTGCTTTTGTGAGTCACTGCTCACTTCTTCAGACTTTTTTCCATTTATTCTTTGTTTCCTCCTGGACTGAATCCTCCTGTACCAAATTGAGACCTAGGTTTCCTGTCTCATTACCAATGCTGATATCTCCACGCCTCTGTATATCACACCAGTGCTGATATCACCACCTAATCCATTCATGCCTGCAATTGCTATTTGGCATCTGAAATCATCTTTATAAAGTTTATATCTCTGGTACCTTGTGTTACATATTATGGCACACGTGGCCCAGCCTGACAAAGTGACATTTATGTCAGATCTGGCCCTTGTAACAAATGAGTGTGACACCTCTGTTCTAACCTTTAGCTTAAAATTAAAATGTGCTGGCCATCCTTCAGCTAACTCTAGTTAGTTCTGTGCAAGAGGAGGAGGAGAAGGAGAGGAAGAAGAGATTGGATTTATATCCTGCCCTTCACTACCCGAAGGAGTCTCAGAGCGGCTTACTATCTCCTTTCCCTTCCTCTTCTCACAACAGACACCCTGGGAGGTAGGTGGGGCTGAGAGAGCTCTGAGAAAACTGCTCTTGATAGAACAGCTTTGAGAGCCATGACTGACCCAAGGTCACACCAGCAGCTGCATGCGGAAGAGTGGGGAAGCAAACCTGGCTCTTCCAGATTAGAGACCATGCTCCTAACCACTATACCAAACTTGCTCTCCCAGCAATGGTAAACACTTCTGACATCTCATACCTTGAAAACGCTATGATGAGACAACCCAAAACAAAAAAGATAGTGCTGGAAGACAGGAACCCCAGGTCAACATAAGAACATAAGAGATGCCAATGTTGGATCAGGCCAAAGGCCCATCCAGTCCAACACTCTGTATCCCACAGTGGCCAGAAATACCACTGCCATCAGGAGGTCCACCAGTGGGGCCAGGACATTAGAAGCCATCCCATTGTTGACCCCCCCAAGCACCAAGATGACAGAGCATCACTTGCCCCAGAGTCCCTAGCTATACCTTGTGGCTAATAGCCACTGATGGACCTCTGCTCCATATGCTTATCTAATTCCCTTTTGAAGCCGTCCATGCTTGTAGCTGCCACCACTTCTTGTGGCAGTGAATTCCAAGTGTTAATCTCTCTTTGGGTGAAGAAGTACTTCCTTGTATCCATTTTAACCCGACCGCTCAGCAATTTCATGGAGTGCCCACGAGTTCTCGTATTGTGAGAAAGGGAGAAAAGTACCTCTTTCTCTACCTGCTCTTTCCCATGCATGGCATTTAGATGGCATTTAGTCTGCTACTGAGGAGGTGCAGATGTTAAGTATTTATTTATTTATTTATTTATTATTTAGATTTTTGTCCCGCCCTCCCCGTAGGCTCAGGCTGTATGTAGGGTTGCCAGCTCTGGGTTGGGAAATTCCGGGAGATTTTGCAGATGGTTCTTCAAATATTCCTCTTTGAAGGAATCTGTCATCCTTTAATCTCTTCTGTGTAGTTCCTCAGTGTATTATTCCTATCTTTTCTATATTTTGTCCTGTTCAGTTAATGTATTTCCATGCTGATTTTCCAGCATGCTCAACTGTGCTTTAAATTTCCCCTTGATTTCTTGGATCTTGTGGAACAGATCTCTTGTTCTTCCTTTTCTCTCTCGTTCACTTCTATTTCTTTACGCCGGTTATTGTAATAGCTCTCTTTGTCTCTATGTGCCACTTGCTGACACATAGACTTCTGATTCTATTTCTGTCACCTTTTACTTGAATGATGGTCATGCTGATAGGCTTTCCATGAAGTCTGCTTTATAGTATTTGGTCAGACTTTGCATTACCGCCCCTGACTACCTGTGCTACAACTTGCCTCACTATCAGAGCTACTCCATTTCTTCTTTATTTGTCAATTCCTGAGTAAAACACTTTGCAGTGTTCTGATTGAAAATGTCCTAATCGAGTCCACTCAAGTTCACTCCCAGGACTGCAATGTTTAATCGTTCCATTTCTCATTTTACTATTTTAAGCTTAACTTGATGCATAGTTCTCATGTTTCAAGTTCCTGTTATATGTACCAAACAGCTTTGTAATTTCCTTTTGCATCCATTCATATCAACAACTGAATGTCCTTTTCGCTTTAATCCAGTTGCATCATTAAGAATAGTTTTACTAATTTACTAATGCTGTATGGAGGGAATAGATGTTAGAAATGCTAGCAATCATCCTTATTAATTTAGAAGCAAAAAGTATTTGATGTATGTAAAGTTTATGTTATTAACAAAAAATAATAAAAACTTTAAACAAACAAAGAATAGTTTTACTAATAGGGTTGCCAGTCTCCAGGTGGCAGCTGGAGAATTACAACTGGTCTCCAGGTTAGCGAGATCAGTTCCCCTGGAGCAAATGGCTGCTTTGGAAGGTGGACTCTGTGGCCTTGTACCCTACTGAGGTATACCCCATCCCCAAACCTCTCCATCCCCAGGCTCCACACCCAAAATCTCCAGGAATTTCCCAACCCAGAGCTGGCAACTCTACATACTTATTTCAGACAAGAATACCAGTTTTTTCCTGTGAAATAACATGAACAGTTATGGTCTGTTTTAAAAGAAATGGGTGTACCACAACATCTGATGGTTTTAATGAGCAACCAGTTCTCTGGACTAGAAACCACTGTTAGGACAGAATATGGAGAAACAGAATGACTTCCAAGTGGCAAAGGTGTCAGACAAGGATGTCTTTTATCTCCCCGTCTCTCAAATTTATATGCAGATCACATAATGAGGAAAACTGGATTAGATTTAGATGGAAATGGAGTGAAAATTGGTGAAAGGAACATTAGCAATATGAGTTATGCTGACGGCAACACATTAGTGGCGGAAAATAGTGAAGACTTGAAACAACTACTGGTGAAGGTTAAAGCAGAAAGTGCTAAAGCTGAACATCAAGAAGACAAAAGTAATGACTACTGGGGAATTACACAACTGTAAGGCTGATGATGAAGAAATTGAAATTGTTAAACATTGATTCAATCATCAACCAAAAGGGAGACTGCAACCAGGAAATCAGAAGGAGTCTGACACTTGGAAGGGCAGCTGTGAAGGAACTAGAAAAGATCCTTAAATGTAAGGATGTGTCACTGTGACTAAGATCAAGATAACTCATTCTATAGTATTCCTCATTACTATGTATGGGTGTGAAAGTTGGACAATGCAGAAAGCTGACAGGAAGAAAGTTGATTCCTTTGAAATGTGGAGTTGGAGGAAAGTTTAAAAGACACCATGGACCACCACAAAGACAAATGTAGGTTCTAAATCAAATCAAGCCTGAACTCTCCCTAAAAGCTAAAATGACCAAACTGAGGCTCTCGGACTTTGGCCACATTATGAGAAGACGTCACTGAAAAAGATGATGATGTTAGGAAAAGTTGAAGGAAGCAGGAAAAGAGGGAGAAACAACATGAGATGGACTGATTCAATCAAGGAAGCCACAGCCCTCAATGTGCAAGACTGAGTTGGCAGGCTCTTAATGACAGAACACTTTGGAGGTCATCAGTTCATAGGGTCACCATAAGTCAGAAGCGGCTTGACAGCACTCAACACATGCACATGGGTTGGAAGGCATGTCACACAGAGGTCTTGCTGAAACTGCAGGCCTGGAGCTGGTCAGTGCTTGGATGGGATACCTCCTGCGAACCCTCTGCACACTGTCCCAAATTCCGTGGAGGAAGATGGGATATAAATACAATAAATAAAACAGATACACACATTACACACATCATACTTGGTAAGGTGGGGTGAGTTGCAGAAAGCACAATTTGTTGTTGTTCAGTCGCACAGTCGAGTCCGACTCTTCGCGACCCCATGGACCAGCTCCCGCCAGGCCCTCCTGTCTTCCGCTGTCCTCTGAAGTTGGCTCAATTTCATGTTCGTTGCATCGATGACACTGTCCAGCCATCTCATCCTTTGCCGTCCCCGTCTTCTTTGACCTTCAATCTTTCCCAGCATCAGGGTCTTCTCCAGTGAGTGTTCCCTTCTCATTTGGTGGCCAAACTATTGGAGCTTCAGTTTCATTATCTGGCCTTCCAGGGAACAGTCAGGGTTGATTTCTTTTAGGATTGACTGATTTGATCTTCTTGCAGTCCAAGGGACTCTCAAGAGTCTTCTCTAGCACCATAGTTCAAAAGAATCTATTCTTCGGCGTTCGGCCTTCCTTATAGTCCAACTCTCGCAGCCATACATGACTACTGGGAATACCATTGCTTTGACCATGCGGACTTTTGTTGGCAGGGAGATGTCTCTACTTTTTATCATGCTGTTTAGGTTCACCATCGCTTTCCTCCCAAGGAGCAGGCGTCTTTTAATTTCATGGCACAATAGATTAATATTAACCCATTTCACCCCAAGCCCATTCTAGATATCACTTAAAATAAGTATACGTGGATTTATCTTAAATCTACCTGTGCATCTTTAGAGAAAAGCATAACTAATAAACTTCTACTTTGGGGGGGGGAGTGACAGTTGTGCACTTACAGGTGTCCACAAAACAGGAGAGAGCAAATTACAACAAAATAAAGAGATGTGAAACAGAAAACAACCAGTGGCTAGCACGACCATTCAATTTTCCCTTAATGTGAATCAGTATTGATAATGTAAATCACTATTGATATTTCTACCAAAACTGCTCTGCACCCTCCTGACACATGGCTCATTATTTGATAATTAATATCGTTTTCTGTTGAAGGAAGCTTTGAGTCTTGAATGCTACTGGACATGAAATCTTGCTCTACTACTGCAGTCCAACATGGCTACTCACATGCAAATTTTCTAACCTATGTATTTTAATCCCCTTTTATTTTTGAAGCCACGCCAAGCCTTTATGAGATGTATCTTTTCAAAATTAAGAAAAGGCACTTGGCTTGGCCTTCATACAGCCAGGCCTCAGAGTTATCCTGGTTCTCTTTTACTTCTAATCCAACATCAGGGATGGGAAGAATACTCCCCCATATGAAGCATCCGAGCATATATGAGCTGCACCCTAAACTTGAGCCCCTGAAGCACTTTGTCATCTCTTGCAGACTGATGAGCAATCATTGTCTCCTGATGCATCATTCGATTCTGGCTAAGCACTGAAATAGGATATTGCAACAAGCAAGTCATATAGCCTTAGCATAAACAAATTTGGAAACACTACCGAGTCAGCGAGTTTCAGCACTGAAATCAGAACCTTTTCAATATGCATGGAGCGGAGAGAGTGGTGAGAGATAGCTTTTTCTTCCTGTCCCATAACAGTAGACGGAGAAGTACCCAGTGAAGCTCATGGGCAACAGGTATAGGAGAGACAAAAATAAATACTACATTACTCAACAAGTAATTAAATTGTGGAATATGCTGGCTAGTGGAGGTAGTGATCGCAATGAATATAGAAGGCTTTAAAACTGGGTTAGACAGATGCATGGAGGATAGGTCCATCAGTGGCTTGAGTGAGTGAGTAAAGAGAATTTCCATATGAGGCAGTAAACCTCAGATCCTCCAGGCTCTTACTGTGTTATGTTTCTATGCAGAGCAAAGTATACTCAGCACTGGGGGGAAAAACAAAAATTTGAAAATATCCTGAACAACTATTGCATTAGTGCTCTACTTTAGCACACTGATGGATGCAAATCCACATTGGCAGTTCACAGTTCCACAGAATCAACACACTACTCTTCTAAAACCCCTATACCACCAAATTCCAAAACGAACTCTTTGGCCAAGAGTCCTGGCATCTGCATATCCTCATGGGGAAATACATGTGAAACTCTCCTGTATTTCCATTTCGTCAACAAGCATTCACTTCTCCATTCTGTCAATAACAGTTCCGCTATGCTATACAGAAACTTTTAGCTGTTGATTTGAATAGAAGAAAAGTCGATGCAAAGACCAGATTGCTTTCTATTGCTCAGTTTTTGCAAAGACTGCATACAGCCTGGTGCTCTGGACTTCCAGCTACAGTTCACGTCTATATGATAGCCATCCTAATCTGGAATTTGTGGTACATTGAGGAACATGAACAAAATGCGTCAAAG
Source organism: Gekko japonicus (assembly GCF_001447785.1). Taxonomy (NCBI): domain Eukaryota; kingdom Metazoa; phylum Chordata; class Lepidosauria; order Squamata; family Gekkonidae; genus Gekko; species Gekko japonicus. Next base: position 103,895 of record NW_015163109.1, on the reverse strand, counting down.
CAAGAACACTGCCAAAAGTATGTTGCTTGCAAAGTGCACAGAACTCTGCTGTTGAAGAGAAGACTGGTGAACAGTTAAGATGTATTCACTGCCTGCAAAATCACTTAAATAGCCCATGCTGTAGACTAGAGAAAGAGAAATCGGAACATGAGAAACCCTCCGGAAACATGCATATTTGTACACAAACATGAATCAGGCTTCGTGTAATTTATTGCTCTACAGTGAGAGAATAAAGATGCCACTCCAAACACCACCTGTGCTAGACTGCTTGGGACCCACTGAGTGTACAGGCACCTCTGCAGTGTTTGGGACATTATTTTATCAAGCACGTAGAGGGCACATTCTTTATCAGCAGAGGGAAAAGCCTTACTCAACATCATTAGGTTAGTGGTTAATTTGACCCTGACCTTTTACTACACAGATATTTCCCAAGTAATTGCTCCTTTCTTTCACTGGAATGCTTTTCTTCAGGTTTGCTCTCTTAAGAGCCCTCAAACATCTTTGAATGATGTTGTTAACATTCCTCTCCCCCCAAACTCTGTTAAAAAACTCTACTGAATTCTGTTTAGTAACTGCTCTACCCATTTGCTAGATTTTCCCCTACATTATTAAAAAAAACACCTTATCATTTAAGAATATGTAAATTGAATCTATTTAATACCGTCAACGAATATCTCTTTATGATGCCACAGACTTCAAACAGTGTGGCACATTTCTTTTCATTATACTGTCATTTTCAAGATTTCTTTATAGCTTTCAGTCATTTCTAACAACGCATTACATATTTCTATTGAATGAGTCCAGGGCTCAACAATACATAGTTCCATTTCTCCCCAACATTTCTATAGTTTCACCTCCATTTCATTTTCCACCATAAAAATTCCAGAGGCTAGTTTGCAAATTCATTTTATGACCAATTTTTCCCAAGTGTATTTTCCAGCATACACTAGCTGTGAGCATCAGAATTACATGGGCATGTTCCAAAGCCTGTGTCTATGTTAAATAATTTTCCCCATCAGAAACATACCACACATTAGTTTCACTAGACTGCCCTTCAATAGTTGCAAGCCATCCAATCCGAACTATTGCTTCAACTATTTTAGATTAAAAGTTTTGCCTCTTATCACATGGTATGAGTTCTATACCTCAGATTCTGGTTCTGGATGCAATCCATAGTGCTTGATCTTACCTTTATGGCCCTAAAGAGCTTGGCACTAGGATACCTCATCCCATATAGTCCAGCCATCAATTACGTGCTATGCCCCAACCTGCAGAGCTGAGCTTTCTCAGTGGTGGTATCTCACCTCTGAAATGCCTTCCCCCTTGAGACTCATTTGGAGACTACCGTAGTCACTTCTTTGCCATGCCAAAATATTTCTTTTTACCCTGAAGGTTAAAAAAAAAAAATTCAGCTAGTTTAGTTGTCTGCCTCCTGCCCAAAGATGGTTTTAAAAATATTGTTCTAGGCTGCTGAATTTTTTTTTCTGCTGATGTTATGCGCCGGCTTGTTTTAACTATACTTTTTATGGTGCTGTTTTAATGATTTTGTAGTATTGATTTTACTTAGTGAACCACCTCGTCTCCAGAAAGCCAGCATATAAACATTTTTTGAATAAATAACTTTTGCCCCTTCAAGCTTTATACGTGTTCCCCCCTCCTCTGATGCAAAACTGGACTATGTGCAACTTGTATCATTTGCCTACAGACCTGATCCCTACCACTGCTGTGTTGTCACTGAAACACGCAATGACACGGACACGCTGGGGGGGGGGAGTGTATTGGTGAAGATTTTAAAAAATCTAGAACATACTAGCTTGGTTCTGGTTACAAAAATTAGAATGGAAACAATGTCTGGTTATCTAGCTCTCTGGGAACACAATGAAGTCTACAAAGATAAATTCTGAACATAGAAACATGAAAGGGACCAAAAGGGTCACTTAGTCCAACCCCCTGCACAATGCAAGAAATTTACAACTCCCACCCCACCCCAATCCCCCCAGTGACTCTTGCTCTATGTCCAGAGGAAGGCAAAAAAACCTCCAGGATCCCCAGCCAATCAGACCTAGAGGAAAATTGCTTCCTGACCCCAAAGTAGTGATCGGGGTTACCCTGGGCATATGAGAAAGGGCCACAAGAGCGGAGCACTGGCTCATCCCTTCCTGCTCTCCCTCTTATGATCTGCCTAAATTCATAGTGAGTCACAGAATCAACACTGCTGTCAGATGGTCATCTAGCCTCTGCTTAAAAACCTCCAAAGGAGAACCCACCACCTCCTGAATATTCTGCCCTTGTCAAACAGAATACCAAACTAAGCAGACAGAACCAAGGCATTCAAAGAAGGGAGATCATCTACCTCTGAGCTAACAGTCTTACCAGCAGGTTAATAAGCGTTTTCGGCTGCTATACTATTTTTAGACAAAAGAAGAAGAAAACATGCAGACCATCAGCAGAATGTTGGTCAGCTATGCATACTCTGCTGGGCCACCGAGATGATGCAGAAAAAGAGGGGGGGGGAATATGTCATTTTAGACAGTTTAAGGATTTTCCCCCCATCTGTTAATCAAAATTGTACCAACAAGGTGGTAGAGGGAGGGGTGAAAAGATAGATTAAGCTGTCAATTTAAGATATGATAATGCTCTTCAGAGCTAAAACGTTCCTCTCTGTGACAGCTGAACAGATGGAATTTTTCAGAGGGTTTTTCCCCCCCTTTTAAAAAAGCAGACCAGTACCTAAACGAAACTATCCCTAGTTCTAAAGAAGAAAATGTATCATTTTAGAAACAAATGTTAACTTCTTAACAGTGATTAAAATGAACAATTACTGCACAAATGCAAAAGCGTTACACAAACTGCTGATAAATAATAGGCAGACTAGGCACTAAAGTAGCAGTGGATGTATTTCATTTATTATTTATTTACTACATTTATACCCACTTGCCTTTCTCCCCAATGGGGTCCCAAAACTGCCCCAAAGAAGCTAATGTCATTTTCCTCTCCTCCAGTTTATCTATACAACTACCCTGTGAAGTAGGTTAGACTGAGAGTGTGTGACTGGCCCAGGGTCACAGAATCACAGAGTTGGAAGGGGCCATATAGGCCATCTAGTCCAACCCCCTGCTCAGTGCAGGATCAGTCTGGAGCATCCCTGACAAGTGTTTGTCCAGCCGCTGCTTAATGACTGCCAGTGAGGGGGAGCTCACCACCTCCCAGCTGATTCCACTGTTGCACAACTCTTACTGTAAAAAGGTTTTTCCTAATATCCAGCCAGCATCTTCCCGCCCCTGATTTAAACCCATTATTGCGAGTCCTATCCCCATCTGTCAATAGGAACAGCTCCCTGCCCTCCTCTATGTGACAGCCCTTCAAATGCTTAAAGAGAGCAATCATGTCCCCCCTCAACCTCCTCTTCTCTAACCTAAACATTCCCAAGTCCCTCAGCCTTTCCTCATATGGCTTGATGTCCAGGCCCCCGATCATCCTCATCGCTCTCCTCTGCACCTGCTCCATTCTGTCCACATCCTTTTTGAAGTCAGGCCTCCAGAACTGCACACAATACTCCAGGTGCAGCCTGACCAAGGCAGTGTACAGCGGGACTATGACATCTTGTGATCTGGATGTCACGCCTCTGTTTGCATTAGCCTTTTTTGTTACCACATCACACTGGCTGCTCATATTTAACTTTCAGTCCACCCTTACCCCGAGATCTTGTTCACACACACTGCTGCTCAGAAGTGTATCTCCCCATCCAGTATGTGTGTTCCTCATTTTTGTTACCCAGGTGTAGAACTCAGCACTTGTTAAATTGCATCTTGTTCACATCTGCCCACTTCTCCAGCGTGTTCAGATCTTGGTCTCCCAGAAATCTTCCATGGCAGGGAAAGGAGTCAAACCTGGGACTTCCAGATCTTAGTCCAACTCTCTAACCACTACACTACACTCCAGTTAGACTGTCTCACCAGGTAATTTCTCAACATTTCTCAGCTAAACGCCTGCTAACGATAACATCTGAACAGTCGCTATGGCTGTTCGAGAATCCACCGCGGCCAGGGTGAGCACCTGGTCCCGAGTCCCAGCTCCCGCCCACCCAGCGGCCCGAAAGCGATTAAAATCATGCGAGTAGGCAAATGGGTACCCACCCTTAGAAGGGTGGGGGGCACCTGCCTCTGTAACGAAAGAGGTTTGTGGTGGCCGCAGCTGCGTTCGGCAAGAAAACATCAATGGTGGCGGCGGTGGCGGAGGAGCCAGGATGACAACGGCAAGGAGAACATCGGTCGAGCGATCCCTGGCGGTGAAAGACTGCGGTGGAGACTGGCGCCGGCGTCTGATGACGTGTACTGTGAGCGCGGCGGAGCCAGCCAGGACAGAGCCGAGGCTGAAACAGATGCGAAGACAGGCGCCGGGAAGACAGTCCCACCAAGGAGAGAAGAAGCAGCCGACCAGTAGAAAAACCGCCGAAGAAGGAGAGCTGCCAAGAAGCCAGAAGAACGCAGCGGACCTATCGCAGGGTGCTGGTAGGGAACCCCCACCCCTCTGTATGTGGCCTTAGATAGGGCTAACAAGTTCGTAAGAACGCCCCTGTAAACCGCTCTGAGACCCGTTAGGGGTTACGAGTGGTATATAAGTCTCATGTAAATAAAAATAAAAAATAAAACAACAGTTTAACATAAAGGCAGTTCAAAAAAAATGACAAAACCTTATTTCCTACAAAAAATACAGAAGTCACAAAGCCGATTTAAAATCTGTGTCCTTTAAAGCCATGCAGGGTTTTTAAAAAATACCTTAACAGCTCCTATATTTAATAGCCAAAGGCCGGCTACTGTTCAGATAGGCAAATCTATACACAGAGATGAGCCATGGCTACAATTTAGGGCTCTCCACATGCAGAAGAAGCATTAGTTTTGCAAAAAACTTTTATTTTAAAAACTAATTTGGGGATATCTATTCCCAAACTCCATTAATAAAATGACAGCAGTGAAAAGGCTAGGAATCCCACCATGCTGCTCAGTAGTGGAGGGGGTGGGGTGGGAAGAGCCGTCAAGTCACAGCTGACTTATGACAACTCCCACCCCACGTACAGAGGTGGTTCGCCACTGCCTGCCTCATGCTGCCAACATGTGTCTCTGTCCAGGACAAAGAAAGGTTCATCGTTTGTGTATGTTAGAGAAAAGCTTAGACTGACCAGAAAGAGTTGTAGATACTGGGAAGTACAAAACCTTTCTGGTGACAGAGTGACCTGAAGGTTGGCAAGGGATACCTCTGCAGGGGACACAGGATCCTCTCATGGAAAGGTTAAGGACATTTTTAAAAACCCTAATGGATCAGAACAAGAGTCTTACAGTCTGAAGGACTGTTTTCAACAACAGCCAGAAAGATGATTCCAGGAAAAGTAAACACAGAACAAGGTCCCTCCTCTAATATTTAGAGGTACGGTGTAATTTTGCTCCAATTCAGCGATAACTAGTGCCCACAGTATATTGACCTGACCTGGATGGCCCAGACTATCCCAATCTCATCAGAACTTGGAAGCTAAGTAGGGTCAGCCCTGGTTAGTATTTGGATGGGAGACCAACAGAGTCCGGGGTTCATACACTGAGACAGGCAATGGCAAATGACTTCTAAATGTCTCTTGCCTTGAAAACCCGACAGGGTTGCCCGAAGTCAGGGGCAACTTGATGGCACTTTCCACCATCACCCCTGCAGTAGATTGTTTTTTCTTTGTTTTGTTTGGGGGTTTTTAAATCAAATTTATACCCCGCCCTCCCCGCAAAGCAGGCTCAGGGTGGCTTCCAACATGACATATAAGCAGCTTAAAAACAGAATTATTAAAAACCCTACAAATCAACAAGCATAAAGTGCTGGTGGCAATTAAAAGTCACTTAAATGACACGTTTTCAATGGATTTCCATTTCCCAATGTTCTAAGGTGTTTTTTCTGCTTGTAGTTTCCTTAAGGCAACAACACAATGGTAGCTCATGGGCCAGGTGCTGCAACTGTCGGGCGATCTAATGGCGGTCCAACGGCAGCAGCCCCTAATTGAATGCCTGGAGGAAGAGCTCCGCCTTACAGGCCCTGCGGAACTGTGAAAGGTCCCACAGGACCCTGATCTCCTCTGGGAGCTCGTTCCACCAGGTAGGGGCCACCACCAAAAAGGCCCTGGCCCTAGTGGCCGCTAGCCTGGCCTCCCTCGGGCCAGGGAGGGTCAACTGATTTTGAGACCTAGACCGTAGTGCTCTCTGGGATATATTGTACTATAATACAGTTTATTGATTGATCTCTGCTTGACGGAATGTGTTCATTTGTTGTATATGAAGATTTTAGTTGCTGCCTGGCTTATTCCCAGATCTATTTTTAAAACACTGTAACCCAACCGAATCCTTTCAAGGAGCAAGGTGGCCAAAAGTGCCTTAAATCAGGGATCCCCACATGGTGCCCATGAGCAACATGGCACCCACTGACACCTTTCCTGACATCTGCCATGTGTTTTCAAAAAGTGGGCAGGGCCAGGAGGGGCTTTTGCCCAGCAGGGCTATTGGAGGCCTGAAAAACATGTCCATGTTCAATAGAGTTTCTGCCTGAAATGTTCAAGAGTTACTTAGAGCCAAGCATAACCCCACTCCCTGACTTTTGAGCCAGTTTGGTATAGTGGTTAGGAGCGCAGACTCTAATATGGGAGAACCAGGTTTGATTCCCCACTCCTCCACATGCTGCTACTGGTGTGACCTTAGATCAGCCACAAGTTCTCTCAGAGCTGTTCGCTTCAGAGCAGTCTTCAAAAGAGATCTCTCAGCCGCACTTACAACAGGTTGTCTGTTGTGGGGAAGGGAAGGGAAAGGATATTGTAAACCACTCTGAGACTCTGAGTGAAGGGCGGGGTATAAATCCATTCTTCTTGTTCTTCTCTTCTTTGATGCTGGCTCCACTTCCTGAGGCATTTTGTGGTTGGTTCCTCCACCTGCAGCAGCCATTTTGTGGTTATACCCTTTGTGAGAATTTCACCCTTTGTGAGAATTTCAAAGTTGCCCACAGACTTTAAAAGGTTGGGGACCCCCTGCCTTAAATAAACAGAGGAACAAGGGAAGAGATTATAAGCATGAACCCAAGGCTTTGATATGTCATTCTTGATTTCATAACCCTTCATTCACATTTCTCAGTCTTTTTTCTAAATAATAAGTCCTAACATTTGTTCATGAAAAAACACTGTTATTTATAGCTTCACTAGCTCTATTCTATTGTTTTCAGAAAGGTTGGCCAGAGTACTCTAAATATGGGCGGACTGTAAATTAATATAATGGCATTATTTGTGGTTTTATTTCCTACCCCAGAAAGAAAACAAATAAATACAGCTGCAATCCAATGTATACTTTGCAAAAGCCTTAGCAAGGAAAACAGTACGCAGACATCCTGAAAAATACTGAATTTTCTGATGAAGGCAATATTCTTATACATACGTAAGAATAAGCCTGGTTGAAGCCTATGAGACTTCCAAGAAATTATACATAAGACTAGGCAGCAAACAAAAACAATTCCAGTTCTTCGGTCAACATAGATAAGCTCCAGTCACAGCAATACACAGAAGAAGCATGCGGCAATTCAGGATTGTGACTAATACATCGGGGATTCTCCAAAGACAGCAGCAAAGTGAGACGACTAGTTTAAGATATATACTGAGTACATTTTTATCTCATCCTTCCTGCGCTCTCAGCCAATGCAATAAAACACAATAGGAAACCAGTGCAACCAACAGCAGCGTTTACATCAAACTACAAACAGTAGCCAGGACAAAAACTGTATTAAAAACCATTAGCTGCAGCAATAAAACAGACTCAAGAAGCTATAAACTACCCAAATAGAAAAATAAAGAAGGGTGGACAAACACAGAGGTGAATCCAGTGGTAATTTTTTACAAATGGATGG